>NC_139219.1:127780465-127912965 GCF_055691185.1 Crinia signifera | reverse complement strand
CCATTTTCCTAGTGGTGTAATGTTGACTTCTGATTTTTTTCTAGTTGCCTCAGCCTTGTTTTAATATGTTGTATGTAAAATTTCACGATCTTCACTTGTAAACTGCGGGTTTGTATAAAAAGACAAAAGGACAGAAGGACAAATTTATATATATATATATATATATATATATATATATATATATAGTAGTAGAAAACGGACTGGCACTCTCCCTTCTGTGTGGATGGCCCCGGTGCCTATCCAGACAACAATGGATGGGGGGGGGGACAAGAAGGCACTCGGAGGACTTTTCTTTAGTTCAAAAAGTGTATTAAACACATCAAATAGAAAGCCAACGTTTCGGGGCTAACAACCGCCCCTTTGTCAAGGCAACAAACTCGTTGATTGTATTTTTGTCCACGAGTTTGTTGCCTTGACAAAGGGGCGGTTGTTAGCCCCGAAACGTTGGCTTTCTATTTGATGTGTTTAATACACTTTTTGAAGTAAAGAAAAGTCCTCCGAGTGCCTTCTTGTTCCCCCCCATCTATATATATATATATTAGATATGTATAAACACATAAATATTTATATATGTGTGAAAATATAGATTGTAAGCTTCACTGATGTGATGGACTGATGTGAATGTTCAAATATTCTCTGTAAAGCGCCACGGAATATGTATGTGCTGTATAAAGAAACTGTTAATAAATAATAAATATACCCAGAAACCCCAAAAGAGGGAAACACAGCACTCACCAGTCTTCTCATGAAAGTATAAGTCCAGAGTTTAATCCAATAGATAGCCTGCCGACATTTCGGTCCTTTGTCAAGGCGATGGCAATACAAGCAGCAGTAGTAAACAGCAAACAGGTGGTCGGTCAGCCAGCAGGTCCCTAATGTGTGTGTTTATACCAAATAAATGAGGGCTGAAACACTGGTATCTACTTTACAAAGCTTAAATGAGCAGGCAAGTTATAAAATATAATACAATTGAGTTTTCTTAATTTTTTTCTTTTGAAGTTATTGAAAATGACTGCATCCAGGAAAGTCACCATACTATAGCATGCACATTCCTTTCAATTAGTGTGAATTAATTGATTGAAAATATAATTATCCAGCATGGTTATTAAAATCATTGACAGATAATAGTTAACTGAGCCAAATAACAGCCGCTATATTACGGTGAAACTGAAAACAAATTCAAGATCATCGATGTAAGACTCTGCAGCAACTGCGGATCAATAGTAACTGCAAAACAAATTGAAGTGTTCTTCCCAAGCCCTGAACATTCCACTCGAGCATGAAGCATGACGTTTGTAGATATTGCTGCTGACTCCTGCCTATGTACAATATCACCTGCTAGCATCAAAACAAGAAATGTGGACTCATCTTACTGTTTCAAGTATTTTCATTTGTAAATGTCCTTTTAGTATTAGTAATATACTATATACTATACAATGTATTAGTATTATGTTATATTAGTATTATGTAGCTAGCCACCAAAGCTGAAACTCTCCCCCTCTACCAATGGAACATATTTAGCATCATCTCGTTTTTACTGATTCTGAAGGATTTCTATGGCAAAGTAATGAATCAATATTCTGAAAATGCTAGAGAAATGCTTTTAGAATTGTATTTTCATAAGTAGAAATCGTTAATGTAAAGCAGAAGATATTGCTGCATTCTAGACACATGCACTGGTGTACATGCCTTGTTTAAACAGATTAAATGAAACCACTTATATCGATCCAGTGGTTATTCTGTACTACTGCAAAGAAAAAAACAAGTGTTTAGATAAGATGAGTCTCAGACTTTTGAAATAAGACTGTCTAGCATTAAATAGTGTCAAGAGTAAACACTTGTTCTGTCAGGCTTTAGAGGCTAGAACTAGAACGTTCATATATTTATAGCAGTCTTGTCATTTTTTTTCCTGCTGTCTTGTTATATTTTGATATTTCTTCGGGTATGATGCACAGGGACTTACACAATAATAACTGTGTAATTAGATCTTTAGTCCGATGAAAGACTAGAAGCTTTCAATAAAGTCCCCTTTCTTTGAGAGCAGCATGATTGGTAACCATGGGGAAATTGTGAAGCCACATGAGTTTATATAAGCAAATGTTGTAATGAGATAACTATTTTAGAGCTTATGCTGATAAGACAGAAAATGCAAATATACTGCCAGATTTCTAACTGAAATGAGATTTAGTGTAAGTAATCATGCACTGTGGTATTTGTATTGGTATCAAATTAGTAATTTCTCAAATATTTAAAAACTGTTTTATACTGTATATCAGTGTGTTGTGCTGGCACTGCTGTGTGAGTTTAAACAGAGAAGGGGCTAATTCAGATGTTGACAGAGTTTTGGCTCATGCCCGCAAAGTACCTCCATTTGGTACTTCATAGTGTCCATGTGCAGTGCGGATCTCCGGAATTGGTAGAAAATCGTCTGTCAGTGATTGGGAGCAGGGAGGGGGTGTTGGCAGCCACTGTTTCTGAAAGGAGTGCTGTTGGACTGTTTCCTAAAGGAGTGCTGTTGGAGTACCTCTATGGTTAGCAGAGCCTGGTGCTGGATTTAAAAATACAGGGAACCCCTACTTCTCCCCGCTTCCCCCTTTTTTTTAGAACCCGGACTAGTCCAAGAGCCTGGTGCTGGTTAAATAAATATAGGAGAACATTACACAATACTCATTCTACACACCAGTTTGAATACAAACCATTTTTGTTGCTAATTAATAATGTAATATGTATATTGTAGAACATATTTCTAATTAAAAATAATGTATAGCATTTCCACATGAATATATTGTTACTATAACATAAAAGATATAAAAAAAAATCTCTACAGTGTTTCCCTGATAATAAGCCCTACCCGGAAAATAAGACCGAGCGAAATCCCAATTTGGCCAAGTCCCTGAGCTACACTATAATGTTCCCAGCTTATTGAATTTGCTGTCAATGTTAATTAAAATAAGACCTACCCAGAAAATAAACCCTATGGTGTTTTTTGGACTGAAAAGAAGTAAAATAAGTCAGTGTCTTCTTATCGGGGAAACACGGTATATGACAGGAGATTCAAAGTATTTTAAAATAACATCAAATGTACAGATGTAACTTGCCTATTGACCAAAATCCATTACCATTCCCTGATGTCCCTGTGTCAGACATTGTGTTTCTTCTCAACTTTGAAATAGATAAGGAACCTCTGCAATTGTTTCCAAAAAGTGTCAAAAATAATTAGTCCCATTGGTTTTTATTGTGAATGTTCAGTTTTATGAAGTCACACATATGTTATACCAAGCATTTCCAGGATAAAAATAATATAAAATATATATTATATAAAAGTTCTTTAATAGCATCCCAAAGGATTAATTAATGCAGTGTTTTAAGCATGAAGGTGCCTGTTACTCTCCTAAAATACAAAATGCACAAAATCATTTTATTTGTGTGTATAATAACTCTAGAATCATAGAACAGCTGTGGAAGATCTAATGAATTGTGCCGAGCATCAAAGACGTTAGAGGAAGAACATGATATATTTGCTAAAAACAAAATCTTCCACCACGCAAAATAATCCTTTCTTAGATATAAAACCTTCAAAATATGAATATGTAACTGGTTACGTTAATGTCTTGATCATTGTAATAAAATGGTGAGCCTGTTACGAAATATAATTATTCTATATTAGAGGACTTCTAAAAATCTAATACAATGTCCAGCTTTTTCTTAAAATAAAACATAAATATCAAGGAATGGAAGAAGCAACGATATTTCTGCAAAGTACATTTTCTATTTAATATAATTTTAAATGGCTAGTATGTGTGACAATTCTTTTTGCTTTACATTTAGCCAAAAAGATTTATTTGGTTAGACACTATGTCCACAGTAAGGCAGTAGCCTTAATTAAAGTTTTAATTGCCGTATATTTTTCATTTTCTTTTTATTTGTTTACTTGAGGGATGAATGTATAAAGATATTCTTGTTATTGGACTTTAAGTACAATATATGCTTTTGTCTGTCTTCTGTTCCCTGTAATCTCATTATCTCTTCCCAGAGCCCTCATTAGATGTGATAATCCTATCAAAATATATTAATGTGTCCTAGTGGTCATTGAGGGTGGGTCATGAAATTACTGAGTTTACATTTTTTACAGAGGGACACTACTACTGTATGTCTACATACATATTCCCTAATGTTTAGTTAAGCAAAATCATTTTAGTATGCACAGTCAGGTTTGCTGACCCTTACGCACACTACATTCTGCCTGCTCTGTTTAAAGAGGGGGATGAAAGGACTTGTGCAGTGGTTCTTAAACTTTCTTGAATAATGGTGCCCTGGAGTATCAGCTTTTTTGTTTACATAACCCCTAGGCTAAAAGTTGTTATTTTGAATTTGGAAAAAAAGATACATTTAAGTAAATTGTGCTCACGTGTCATCCTAATGCTGTGTACACACGGGGGCGATAGGGGCTGAAATCGCTGGAAATATGGTCGCTGGCGACCATATTGCCAGTGATTGGAGTGTGTCCCGGCGATAAATCGCCGGGTGCGTGCTCCCGTTTTCAGCCCCATTATAATCGCTGGTCGCAGGAGCTTGCTCCTGCGACCAGCTGATTACCTCTGCGGCTCCCCCGGCAGAGGTTCCTTCTCATCAGCGACCATCTCTGGGTATGGATTGTATGGTCGTCCTAAAGATGGTCGACAGTCAATAGGTTGACACCACTAGGTCGACATACTGAAAGGTCGACAGGGGTCTAGGTCGACATTTTGTTAGGTCAATACAAGCATTAGGTCGACATGGTCTAGGTTGACAGCCAAAAGGTCGACTTGGGGTTTTTCACAGTTTTTTTACCCGAATGTGGACACAGTCGACATGGACACAGTTTTAAGTGCACCATGTCCCCTTGCATGGGTCGCTGTGCTTGCAATACTTCGGACACTGTGCCTTACTGCACTCGGCACACTATTTTATTCTCCCACCATGCCCTAGTGGATGGTAGGGCATGAAATACTGCCTGTTGGCACATGTCAGCTCAAAAAACAGGTAAAAACCCCATGTCAACCTTTTGACTGCCGACCTAGACCATGTCGACCTAATGCTTGTGTCGACCTTGTGCCATGTCGACATAGTCCCATGTCGACCTTCCAGTATGTCGGCGTATTGGTGTCAACCTAATGACTGTCGACCATCTTTAGGTCGACCAACCATCGTATCCCGCCTAGGCACACAGTTTGAGAGTATATAGGGCAGAGATTTCCAAACATGTTTCCCAAGGCATCCTTATGGGTCAAGGTTTGCAGCTGAGAACAATAGAATAGCCATGGCTCGCCATGGCCAAAGGAGCAAAGATGAAACTTGCTCCTACTGTATAATGCCCCCAGCAGTAAAACACACATAATGCCCCCCCAGCAGTAAAATACATATAATGCCCCCCAGCAGTAAAATACATATAATGCCCTACCAGCAGTAAAACACACATAATGCCCCCCAGCAGTAAAATACATATAATGCCCCCCAGCAGTAAAATACATATAATGCCCCGCAGCAGTAAAATACATATAATGCCCCGCAGCAGTAAAATTTATATAATGCCCCCAGCAGTAAAATTTATATAATGCCCCTCAGCAGTAAAACACACATAATGCCCCCAGCAGTAAAATACATATAATGCCCCCCAGCAGTAAAATTCATATAATGCCCCCCCCAGCAGTAAAATACACATAATGCCCAGACACAGACCGGCCCCTGACACCGGGATGCAGTTACAATCCCGGCGGTCGGGATCCCGGCGTTCAGAATCCCGACGCCGAAATCCCGACCGCCGAAATGCTGACACTTTCTCCCTCCTGGGGTGTCCACGACACCCCTGGAGGGAGAATAAATTAGTGTGCCGAGTGTAGCGAGGCACCGGGCCCGCTGCGTGGCGAGCGCAGCGAGCCCGCAAGGGGGGGCAATCCACGTCCCCCCCTTGTCGGCATTTCGGCTGTCGGGATTTCGGCTGTCGGGATTCTGGCGTCGGGATTCTGAACGCTGGGATCCCGACCGCCGGGATTCAATACTGAATCCCCTGACACCACCTGTTAATGACGGAAGTAGAAGACATTGATTTCTTCATAACTCACACTGGCTGCCACTGGCTGGCTGCAATCACAAACTCACTGGAGCACTGTTACTGTGATGGTGGGCTGCTGGAGCAGGAGGCAGCAGCACCAGCGTCCATAACACATGCTGCTGTGTGGTGGCATGCTCTTCTGTCCCTCCTCCACTATTCCCAGCATGCGCCGCAGCAGCTGGTGGAGGATGGACAGACAAGTACTGAGCCGCCCGCTGTCCACGTCACCGCACGTCACGTGTGGTTGCGCGGAGCGGAAGTGAATGAAACAGTAGCTGGCCTGAAGTGCCAGGGCAGCGGGGGCGGCCGCGTCGAGCTAGGGGCGAGCAAAGTATGTAAAAATGTCGCCCAGCCAAACGCCATCAGCTGTCGCCCAGCAAAGCTGACGTCCTTAGGTACGTCCAACAGTCAAAATATGCACCATCAGTACTTTTAGTTGAAATATGAAATATCTGCTGATAATCGGCCAAATATGCAAATGCACATGCAAATATGCAAATGTGTATATAATCCAGTCTCTAATGATCGCCTATAGTATTATTATTAATATTATTATTATTATTATTATAATTTTTTATGTGAATTTTGTCTCATTCTGTATGACAATGTTAATTTGGTCCTATTTAGTGTGACATAATGTGAATTTTAGCTCATTATGTTTGAATTTTGCCTTTTTCTGTGTGGCATAATGTGAATTTTGACTCATTCCGTGTGGCATAATGTGCATTTTGACTCATTCCGTGTGGCATAATGTAGATATTGGCTTATTCCTTGTGGCAAAATGTGAGTTTTGGCTCATTCCGTGTGGCGTAATGTGAGTTTTGGCTCATTCCGTGTGGCATAATATTAATTTTGGCTCATTCCATGTGAATGTTGACTTATTCCATTTGGCATAATGTGTTGCTTATTCCATGTGATTTTTGCCTTATTACGTGTGGCATAATGTGAATTTTGACTCATTCCATGTAACTCTTGGCTCATTCCATTTGGCATAATGTGAATTTTGACTCATTCTGTGTGGCATAATGTGTAACGGACAAGTATAAGTGGTCTAATGTTGTGTTGCCTAATGTGTATATGTGTATGTGCGACTCAGGTATTTCTGCTCACACCCCATTTCAGGTACATGTATAAATCTGACCACACTAGTGCCACAAAGCAGTTTTTTACTTTATTGCATGCGCAATCATCATTGTAAATGGCACATACATACAGTATGCTGGTGAATTCTGTTTACAGTGACTATACACTGATTTGAAGTGCAGGGGTTGCGATAGTTGAAAAGCATCGGGACCTCATTTTCAGCACTTTTCATATATTGCTGCATTGAATCGCCTCCATAGTCAGAATATAATCAGAAAAATATTTATCTATTTATGTTCAGCACTCATGCTTACACTGAATATATTAAAACAAAGCCCGTTTATCAGTAATTTATTGTCCGATAAACCTGATAGAGCCCTACTCTCTGCATCTCAATAAAGTAGTATAAAATATAGGATGAGAAGCGGTCATGGGAAAAATCTTTTGAAAAAAAAAAAATCACAGAATCAGATTCTATTGTATAGTTCTTTCTCCACTCAATAGCTTGGCGTAGCCAACTGGCACAGCCATACAGCTCTGCATTCCAATTACATCCCCTTGCTATTTTAAATGGTTACGCACTGTGGGTTCTGTTTTAACACCGGTCTTCTCTGGATGGATCTTTTGAAAATAGCACTAAGAATCTGGAATGTGTTCCTTTCAGACAAGTGGAACTAAATGTCTTGGAGCCAACAGAGGAAGCCATTAAAAAAGCTCAAAAGCACTTTCAGTTTGCCAAGCACAGTTATGCTTCATGGCAGCTGATCTCTTGGTGATATCAGGAAGTCACCAAAACGAGGATGGATTAATGCCACTCAGTCAGACAAATAACATGCAATCATTTATCCCTCTAGCAACAATTTAAATGTTTTTTTAGCTGTGATACCTTACTGTGGGATAAAATCTTTCCCTGCGCTAAATATCAAGAAACATTGTGCACTGCAATCTGCTGCTAATTTTAAGTACCACAATAAATGTGATTTATTTGGATTTGCTATATAGTTTTTTTGTTTGTTTGTTTGTTTAATTCTAGTGCACACAAAAAATAGTTCTATGTAATCTGTGACCTAATTATTGTGTGAATTTTTATTTTGTTAAATACAGACTTACCTGTATAAATAAAGTTAGCTTCTTTATTATAAAACGCCTATTTGCGTTTTCAGTCTTTCTGGGATCGCTGGATTTATAGGCCAGGTGCATATTTGAACAATATCTTGATCATTGTCCTATTGAAACAGCACGTTGTTAAGATCGTATAATCTGTATGCAGGATTGCATACTCCTGTGGATGACATAAGATACAGTATTGTTACATTGACTGTGGTTTATAGTAAGTGTAAGGATATCGTGTTTGCTGATGTGCATATTAAAGAAGGACAGAAGAACATATTGTTATGTTTTTCACTAAATAGTCTTATCAGTACCAGCAAACTTCGATTAACTGGGGCGAAGGTAAATCACCCCAGTGATGATTGTTGGGCAGTATAATGTGTACAGGCTATACACTTCATGCAGCAATATTGTATTAAGTGTCTAATGGATTACTTTTAAGTAATGTACAGTGGGTGTGGTATGACTCACCGACAGTCGGGATCCCGACAGTCATTATCCTGACGTCAGGATCCCGACTGCCTGGCCTCAGACAGCGTGGCCAGCGCAACAAAGCCACCTATTCTATTCTCCCTCTATGGGGGTCATGGACCCCCCCACGAGGGAAAATAGCCGCCGGCCGTCCGTCGGTGTTTTAACAGTCGGGATACCGACGTCGGGTTAATGACTGTCGGGATCCCGACTGTCGGGACCCCATCTGGCACCCATGTACAGTATCTAGAGTAAATAAAATAAACCTTTACTTATTGATGGTGCATTGGAGAAGAAGTGCCATGGTCTAAAGGAGACTCATTCATTGAGCTGCTGTAGAAAATTGAAAAACAGACTTCTGAGCTTAAAATAACTGAATGATGTTCCAAAAAGGCAGGGTACAGTATTTCACCTAGCAAATCAGTAACATGTAGTCCTGAAGGCTTCCGCACATTAAAAGGGAGACCACAGTCTGGTTACTCTGCCTCTGGAGTACAATTCAGCAACAAGAGGTGATGGTACCCTTAGCAGAAGATTTTCCCCAGCAGAATCTTATAACACTCCCCTCTGTCCATTATAAACAATGGTAAAGCCTTCTTGCTGAGTTCCTATGAACAGCGGGCATCATTCAGGTGCAGTTGCACAAGCACCCATTGTTGTACTTGTGAAGATTATACAGCATTGGATTAAAGTCGGCATAATTGGTTGACAGTCTGATGCCATTTTAGACAAACTCTGTTTAGAAAATGGAGGTAAGGGAGAGGTGGGAAGAGGTCAGGGATCTCCATCATAAGAAGGACATTTCTTGGCATCTGTAATAAGCAGCTTGCTCGGCACCATTGTGGGTGCTTTGATCTGGTTTGTCAGTGAAAATGTTAAGGTAACTGGTAACTACAAAGGTGATTTATGTATGCCTTTGCCAATTGCCTTAATTTTATGCCTCCTGGTGACACTAAAAAATCTAGTGCAGAGCCAATCTATATATCAAGCATTTTGGGGGTAAAGACAACCGTCTGCTGTTTGATTTATTTTGATTCATGTGGACTTGATAGGGCATTATGACCTTGCAAAGTCTACTAAGCCATAGCATTTTTTACCTTGTTTTATATAACCTTGCTAAGTATGGAAATTGGTCAGCAGGGTTTATTATACTGTCCTGATTTTTCTGTGGCATTTTCTATGAAAAATGAAAATGTGACTTACAAAAGGGTTCGCAGAATACAGATCTCCCATGTTTAGTGTACAGTTCAACATTTAGGCAACCTTACACTACAGTCTGTTATGTCATCTAATATCAAAAGGCTTCCACATTGGCACTCAGTTTGTAAATGTCTGAAAGTAAATAAAAAATAAGTGCCAATTCTTACCAAAAGAGGTAATTTGGGCAGGAGTCTGTCTACTATCCATAACACCTTTTAATTATCATTCTATTTAATCAGACTACGTCTACAGAATGCATCTGCAAGGCAAAAGAAGAGGTTTTGTTAATGTTATTCTCATTCCATTGATGATAGCTTCAAAAAGACCTGTTTGTTCTACAGAACTTTTAAGTTAAAGTTATAACACTATAATTCTTTAGAAGGTTCATGTTTTATCATGAGACATTTTCTTCTCAAACTAATATTACACTTTTCTCCTTGACCAAACTTTTTGAGTTTTGTGGTTTATTGTGTTTTAACTCATCATAATTATTAAGTGAAAATCGGGTGCTTCTTTCACCTAATGCAATGTTATATTCAATATTAGCTGGATATCTGTAGATCACTAATTAACAGCAATGGAAAGGAATGTGTTGCTTAGAGTAACTCCTAAGAGGCTTATAGGCTGGAAAATATATTTGTAATTAAATATATTATTATTGTGTGAAGTGTTACCGAGTGCTTTTTGGATTACCAAAATCTGCTGACGTTTTGTGAGTACCGGGCATCCTTCACTATATTATTCACTAAAGAAAAAAAAGGTGCCAGCGCTGGCTGAAAAGATGCAAGACGATTCAAACTAATATGATTTATCAAATGAAAAAATTATATATTAATAGTAAGCAATATTACATAACGGTATATAAAAAAATATACATAAAAACAAATCGTAGTTTAAGCAAAATACTGAGCTGTGATGGCTGAATATTTTGAAGTTTGAGGTAAAGTGACACTTTTCCAACTTTATATGTAAGGAATTTCATATTACCATTCTGTGCTGGCATGTTGGTTTGTAGGGTCTGGGAGTAATTAGGGGTGATGCTGTCATCCCAAATTTTGCAGAGATGTCTCCCACAGATCCCTGATTTCTCTATATTTTCAAGAGATTAAGAGTCCTGATACCGTTCCACTTGTTCTTCTGTTTAATTAGAGACAATAGCTGAATGTCCCAAAATGATGCAATGGTCAGTTCTTGTGGTGGTGTTGGTTTTCAGGATAGTCCGATCAGCATTGATGAGTGGATGAGTGAAATAAAGCTCAACCCATTTCCCTGGATTCTACACTCCGGCTTCCTCAGGAGCAAAAGTGTTATCAGAGTCAGAAGCAGCTCTATATATACCTCTTCACTAATTAGGAAGGCAATTCACATGTGAACTAATTTGAATAAATTAAAAGCATTCAAATTTTATTTATTTAACAAGGAGGCAGTCATAAATATATAATGTACTAAATTTCTATCACTGCATATAGATTTAAAGTTTGTATACATACACACCTGTTTAGACTTGTATTTGAATAGATTACAACATATTATGATCATGTGAGCCGGAAAAGGGGTCACGAACATCGCATTTAATAATTCCCAGGCTCCCTGTAATTGAATAGGCTCGCAAATTTCCCCATGGACACCAGGATCCCACGTGACTCCATCTCTGGCTGCCGATCACCGCAGAATCCCATAGATGGTAGCCAACAGGAAGGATCCCCATCTGTCCCATTTGGGCGTCTTCTTGTTGCCCGGCAACGTCCCCCGCTCTGAGTCAGGTGTATGCGTCACGTGACTGGCACAACGTCACTGCGCTGATGTTTCTCTAGTTGCCGGGCAACGATACACTCCCTAGTTGTGTGAATCACTCCATACAACCTGGAGCTTATTTTGGATTATTGAAGGGAACAGTCTTTCATTGAAAATGAGTTGTATAGTATATAGTAGATACATTACAATGAAATTATACTAACGAACGCAGGTGTACGTAAATACCTATTAATGCAAAACATAAATTGTACAATAAATATATGTGCACAGGTCAAAATAAAATAATTTATAATTAACCAGATAAACAAATATGAAGAAATGGTACATAAAAATAAACATAAATAGGATAATAGTAGTGGTACTAGCGCCAAGTGTTCCTTCCAATTCACATCAGGGAAGAGTAGTATGGATCAGTTCCACTTTATGCACCTTCTCTCTTTCAATACAGAGTGGAAGCTCCTTCTCCTGTTGGTTCATGTTCCAAAAGGAACCTTTCTGTGTGAAATCTAGGAAAAAAGGGTGAAAAGGCGCCTCCCTTTATCAGGATAACACCCCAATGGTTGTGAGTGTACCGTATCTAGTGGTCCTGAACCACTGTGTTATGAGCTCAGTCTCCAAAAACACCCTCTGATCTCTGGATACCTTGACTTATTTTTCAGTTCCCGGATTCTTACTCATAGGTGACCATATATGCAAAGGAAATACAAGAATAGGCTAGTGTAATATTGCTTAAACAATTTCTTACAAACGCCACAATGACAAAAAATGCCCGTACAATGTAAAAATATGTGCTTATCTGGTGACACTCCTGAGGAAGTCCTCCCTATTGCAATGGATGAAACGTGTTAAGGGGACTCTGCAAGATGGTGACGAATGACTGATCGAGATAAATCACCAGATAAGCACATATTTTTTTTAATACATTGTACGGGCATTTTTTGTCATTGTGGCGTTTGTAATAAATTGTTTAAGCAATATTACACTAGATACAGTACACTCATAACCATTGGGGTGTTATCCTAATAAAGGTGAAGGGACCTTTTTTGAATATTAATCTACTGCACTAGGAGGCGCCAGTTTCACCCTTTTTTCCTACATAAACATAAATAGTATTAAATGATCTAGTACCACCCTTAGTTTGTCAATAAGAGTTCTAATCTAACCAAACAATTTATACAGACAAAACAAGGCACATTAAAGAGATCCATCAACATGTATTTGTTTATTTTCAATATTTTATTTATTTTATATTTAATTAAAATGGAGTTATTTTCAATTATATTATTAATCATATGTATTTATACATGTATGTACACACATGTAACTCATTATAAAGATGTAAATAATTATAAAAAGAAAAGAAGGTTGGAGGGAAAGGGCAAATAAATATTAAAAATCAAATAATTGGGAGGATTCTAATATTAGGAGAGAGATATATTGGAATAGTGAAAAAAACATCTATTACAACTTGAAAAACAAGAAAAATTTATATGACTTGTGGTACTTGGAAATATAAGCTTTTCTGTGCCAATGTATTTGCTTACCTGAAGCAATACTGTACTTTGAACTTAAACACTTTTTAAGGAGGCAAAAACAGTGATATTCTCCTTTGCTCTAACCTTGTATAGACAAAATGTCAGAGTATTTGGTTTATAAAGAAGTAAGATGTCAAGTACCAATTGTATGGCTTTCTTGACCTGCCAAGCATTTTACAGCTTTTGGAGACATTGGAGAGTTGTTTCCATCTTGCATGGAAGACCTTATCAGTGACCTAACCTCGTGAATGAATCAACACCTGTTACACAAAAATCACTCAACTCACACCTTTAACACAGTCCCCTTAGAGTCTTTGATGAATAATCCCCATGGATCCAGTACCACAAAAGGAAGTTTCCATGCATAGAGCTATACTTGGTAATCAATTTAATGAACAAATTAATTTGGCTTCTTGTAATGAAGTGCTTAATTAACATCCATTGTCCTTCGCTGAGATTAGTATTTCTCTGATGCAAATCCCATAGCATTCAGTAGCAGTTATAAAAAAAAATGTACAGTATGCCATGCAGTGCTAAATAATATAGCTTTTTAAAACTCAATTTTAATCTTAATGATTACTGTTTATTTTTCAAAATTAGTAAAAAAAGAAAACCATTTTTTGGTTTATTTATTGTTGTACAAAAGAAGAATATAAATATATTTTTAATGTATGTTATCAATTGTAGACTTAAATGTCCTTGATTAATAAAAATAAATGCGGCAGCACAGTATAACTCTGCTTTTAAGCTGTTAAGAAGAACATAAAATGATTATAGCTTGCAGTAAATGTTATTACTGATCGGAGATGTTTCCTGAGGGATCAAGCAATCTTCTGCACTTTTCTTAAAACTGACCCTCTCACCTTGAGAAAGCAGACATGAAGGAGAGCTGCAAATGCAGGACCACTGTCAGGTCAACCTGTCGTGGCTCTGACAGGTCTCTGATATAAAACCCAATTTACTGTATAAGAAGCACATCCATTATCCTCCTGATTTTAAAATAGAACATACATCAGCAAAATGATAAAAGAAAGTGCTTAAGAATTATGAAAGTCAAGGACTATGTCATATTGGAAAGTTTTTTTGCACATTACTGATTCAAATTACGCTAAACCTTAATAACATTCTTCTTTCTTCATATTTCAAGCAAGTACTTAGCACCACAGAAAATGAACTGCTCATCCAAATTTATCCTGCAACAGCCATTAGTTAAAATATATTGCTGTTTCTTCCTTCCCGAAGAATGTAAAAACAGTTCACTCATATGTTATAAATATGCTACTTAATTATGTTTTGTTTTATATGGTGTTTTACTTAGTAATGTTTAACAGGATGTGCAGTTGCCTGGATGCTCTAATAAATTCTATTTAGATTTATCCACTCATTTAAGCGTGTGACATGAAGAATCTGAATGATTTATACTGAATGTATAAATGTGGGTGATTTTTATGTAGTCACAGGAAATGCAGGTGCATAGCCAGTTCTCTTCATATTTTTCTTGTGGAGATTTAAAGTCATTGGTCTGGAATTACTAAAATGATAATATTCAAATGAGCACCTCATATTTAGGCAAAGTACCTTTTGTGTCATTGCATCATGCGTCATGTTGTGACTATCCAGTTTGTAAAGCAATGATCTAAGATATGCCATAAAAATTACTTTTCCCAGAAGTGACTTTTCATGAATAGAAGCTGCTTCTTTGCATGTTATTACAAGGTAATACCTTGGTGCTCTGCTGGAGCCATTTCCAACTGAGACTTTCAACTCAATTTGTAGGTACAATGGAAACTTGCCTTTGCCTCCAATACTTATTTTAAAGGAGCACTTCATTAATTCTTCTGTGCCTAAAATCTTGTAGATGAATTATTGTCACTTCTTGGTCCTCTTCTCAAGCTAAGATATACTGGTCATGTGACTTCCACCTCCTCTCCTATAGTGCTCCCTCTTTTGAAAGAAGCTGAAGATTCTGTCCCATGGTGAAGCACTGGCAGAAGCTCAGAGTAAAGATAGTCCTGTAGACTTGTTGTAAAGTTAGTAAGATTTTGGTGAAGAAAATCACCTTCAAGCACTGCTGCTAAACAATATAAACACCTGTTAAGGTTAATAGTTGACAAATATACAGAATTCAAATCAACCATTCTGTGTATGCTCAATTTGATTAACTGAACTGATTTAAGTTAATTGGAGATTCCCATCCTTCCTCATTATCCAAATCAGAACACTTTACCCAATTCCTACACAATAAATGGCAGGAGTTCACCGACGATAACCTCGAACACTGGGAAGACCCAGGCAATCAACGCACACTTCTCAATAGAGACATAGAGGAGATTGAGGTCTCCATGGTAATTTTACAACTTCCCAGTGGAAAGTCTCCAGGACCAGACAGCTATACGGGTAATACTACAAAATTTTAAAGCCACACATAGTTCCCATTTTTACACTCCTATTCAAAGGGATACATATGCACCAAATCCCATTTCCCAACTTTACAGAACTCCACACCATACTTCTCCCTAAACCAGAAAGGGACTTAGAGCTGGTATCTTCCTACAAACCAATAACCCTACTCAATCAAGATCTAAATATCCTGTCTAAAATCATGGCCAATCGCCTTCAATCCATTTTACTTTCCATACTGACTTCCCACCAGCTCGGTTTTACTGACCATAGATACTCTGTGAAAGGGGTCCGCACGGCCCTGTCCGCAATCATGAAGGCCTCCCTTGACAAAACTGTCTTACCCTCAATGCTTCTCAACCTCTATGCTGAGAAAGCATTTGACATGGTCTCTTGGAAACACCTTCAGAGGATCTTTGAGATGTGAGCGTTTGGTAGCGACTTTATACAGTTATTTAGATAGCTATATGCATCTCCTAGTACATCAATGATAATAAACGGGGTTCACTGTCACCAAATTGTGATCTCTCGGTGGTGCATCAGGGGTTCCCTTTCTCTCCACTTCTATTCAATATTGCGTTAGACCCCCTTCTGAGACTACTTCAATCTTGGCCTGCCTTCCAGGGGATAGGGTAAAAAAAAAACATTTTGTATCCCAATTGCACACTGAGTGAGAAATATCTACATAATAATCAGATAATACAGAGATCTTGGTTGCATATATCTGCAGATATAGGGCTAAGCCCCCAGGCCGTACGTCAAGATGTCTCTGTGTCACTGGGGGTCCCTAATACTGGGTATGGGTCTGGGGAGTAGGCCCCCAACATCCCAAACAGGCTGAGTACTCCAGTGCAGCGCACAAATGAAAATTAGTAGGGGTTAATAAGAAGCACATAGGTGCTATGTAAGGAAGTGAAGGTGTGATTAAAATAAATACAATGTGATAGGGAAAACATAAGTGTTAATAAAGTGTTAGGGTGTGCTAACCTGGAGCAGACCAGCCATACCAACATAAGGAGGACCACACTCCCAAACCCATACCATAAGCAGTAACATATATGTCTGGGCTTAATAGCCCAGTGTGAGGCCACATGGAAATGGCATATAACATTTGAGAGCCAGCTTACCTGGAGATACCCCTGGCTTTTCCAATGACATTCTGGAGTCAGCAATCCCTCCTAATGCTGACCCATCTATACCTCTCAACTACACAACACATTTGTTGGTAAGCTGCTCAATCAGAGGTATGTCACTCAGGTGCCAAAAGGAAGGGGTAATTCTGGCTAGGAAAAAAAAAAGCATTTTGTATCCCAATTGCACACTGAGTGAGAGATATACACATAATAATCAGATAATACAGATATCTTGGTTGCATATATCTGCAGATATAGGGCTAAGCCCCCAGGCCGTACATCAAGGCGTCTCTGTGTCACTGGGGGTCTCTAATATTGGATATGGGTCTGGGGTGTGGGCCCCCAACATGCCGGCACAGGCTGACTACTCCAGGGCAGCACACAAATGGAAATTAGTAGGGGTTAATAAGAAGCACATAAGTGCTATGTAAGGAAGTGAAGGTGTGATTAAAATAAATACAATGCAATAGAGAAAACATAAGTGTTAATAAAGAGTTAGGGTGTGCTAACCTGGAGCAGACCAGCCATACCAACATAAAGGGGACCACACTCCCAATCCCATACCATAAGCAGTAACATATATGTCTGGGCTTAATAGGCCATTGTAAGGCCACATGATAATGGCGTATAACAACTGAGAGCCAGCTTACCTGGAGATACCCCTGGCTTCTCCAATGGCATTCTGGAGTCAGCAACCCCTCCTAATGCTGACCCATCTATGCCTCTCTCAACTACACAACACATTTATTGGTAAGCTGCTCAATCAGAGGTGTGTCACTCAGGTGCCAAAAGGGAGGGGTAATTCTGGCTAGGAAAAAAAACATTTTGTATCTGAATTGCACACTGAGTGAGAAATATCTATATAATAATCAGATAATACAGAGATATTGGTTGCATATATCTGCAGATATAAGGCTAAGCCCCCAGGCCGTGCGTCAAGGCGTCTCTGTGTCACTGGGGGTCCCTAAAACTGGGTATAGGTCTGGGGTGTGGGCCCCAAACATGCTGACACAAGCTGAGTGCTCCAGGGCTGCACACAAATGAAAATTAGTAGGGGTTAATAAGACGCACATAAGTGCTATGTAAGGAAGTGAAGGTGTGATTAAAATAAATACAAAGTGATAGAGAAAACATAAGTGTTAGTAAAGTGTTAGGGTGTGCTAACCTGGAGCAGACCAGCCATACCAACATAAGGGGGACCGCACTCCCAAACCCATCCCATAAGCAGTAATATATATGTCTGGGCTTAATAGCCCAGTGTAAGGCCACATGATAATGGCATATAACATCTGAGAGCCAGCTTACCTGGAGATACCCCTGGTTTTTCCAATGGCATTCTGGAGTCAGCAATCCCTCCTAATGCTGACCCATCTATACCTCTCAACTACACAACCCATTTGTTGGTAAGCTGCTCAATCAGAGGTGTGTCACTCAGGTGCCAAAAGGGAGGGGTAATTCTTGCTAGGAAAAAAAAAAATCATTTTGTATACCAATTGCACACTGAGTGAGAAATATCTATACAATAATCAGATAATACAGAGATCTTGGTTGCATATATCTGTAGATATGGGAATAAGCCCCCCAAGCCGTACGTCTGGGTGTCTCTGTGTCACACACAGTTCCCATTTTAACACTCTTATTCAAAGGGATCCATAGGGACCAAATCCCATTTCCCAACTTTACAGAATTTACAGAACTTTACACACGATACTTCTCCCTGATTCAGAAAGGGACTTAGAGCTGGTATCTTCCTACAGACCAATAACCCTACTCAAGCCAGATCTGTTAGACGAACTAGACTACTGGAAACAGCTTATGCTCTCATATCTAGTACGTATCGATCTGTTAAAATTGATAAAATTCCCAAAACTTCTATACCCACTGCAAATGTTACCAGTTCTATTAACCATATCTGATGAAAAACTTGACAAATACTACATTCCACAAATTTATTTGGCAAAACATGTGACCACGGATAAGTTTCATAAAACTCCAGCAGCCTGTGTCTAATGGAGAAGTGAACCTTCCCAATCTAAAACTTTATAATCAGGCTGGGGTACAATTAAGTACATACATTAGAAAAAAATTTTTTAGATAAATATATATATGCTATTAAAAATATATATATAAAAGCTGTGCAATAGAAAGATATTGCACAGCTTTTATATATATATATTTTTAATAGCATATATACATTTATCTAAAAAAAAAATTCTAATGTATGTACTTAAATTTTTTCTAATGTATGTACTTAATTATTTTTTTCTAATGTATGTATTAAATTATTATGTAATGTATGCCTTTTCTTCTTTGTATAAAAATGTATTTTTATTGTGACATGCTGAGACAGCTTGATACGTTTAAATGAAAGCTAGAGGGCTAATTGATGGTGAGAGAGTCAATTGACTTCAGCTGTAATGATGGACATATATACCACACTAGCACTTTGAATTGACACACCCCCTGACGAAGTCTATCCAATGACGAAACGCATTGGGCGTGGCCTAAATCTACAACGCTGTGCTGTTTGTTCCTGACCCACTGAAGCTCCACAGGCGGTGAAAAGACTGGTCCCGGTCCGAAGCTGTCAGCGTGGTGTGGTGGTTATATTCTGGCAAGCTGTTAAATCTTAACCTACATGTATGTGAGCTTGATTTCACTTTTCTAGTAAAAGTTTATTGTGATGCTCATACTGCGCTCCCTCTCCATTTCTTTTTGCATATATATATATATATATATATATATATATATATATATATATATATATATATACACAGACTTGGGGATTGGCAGCACTCCAACAGACTTTCACTCTCCAAATAGATGCAGAAAAACTTTTATTTACGCTCCTACGCCGTTATGTGTATACCCCGTCATCAGGGACTCAAATAATGCCATACAACAAACACATATACATAAACAGCAAAACTTCAGCCCTCCCGCCCACCCTCCGGTTAACCCTGTACCTGCCTGCTTGTCCGCACCTGCGATGTCCCGGCCGCCATTGTGAATCCGGCAGTCAGCCCCGCTGCACATGCAGACGCCGGCGGAAGTCACTCTCACCCAACATCCGCTCAGCGCCGCTCTCCTCACAGCCGGCTTCCTCCAGAGACCTGGACACCGGAAGCGCATCACTCCGTTGGGCAGGAAACAGGAGTCAGGTTACTATGGAGATAAAAATAACAATGAAAACTTTGTTATAATACACATACATTTAAAACCAATATGCGGTATATCAAAGGTAGCAGCATATCACTTATAAATATTATTAAAGCCACATAAATATCAGTTTGAATAGCAACAATGAGACAAGATATATAAAAAAATTACAGATATAAACATAACCTTATAAGAAAAACTGGAGCCCCAGTGTCTCATTTAACCCTCTAGGGGCTAAGGTATTTATTTAAAGATCCAGCAGCTTTCCTTTTGCTTAATAATCTTATTTCTATTACCACCACGTAACAATGGTGGAACATGATCAATTAACATTGTTCTTATACTGGCTATGCTATGTTTAAACATCAGACAATGGCGAGCTATGGGCTGATCTGAAAATCCCTTATCTAATGCCTGATGGATGGCTGACCTATGCTGGGCCATACGCTCCCTGAATGTGCATTGCATCTTCCCAACATAGGTCAGCCCACAAGGGCAAGTTAGAGTATAATAACATATGTAGTGGTAGACGTAATGGGGAATTTTATCGGGATTTTGGCTCCTGAATGTGGATGACAAAATGTCCCTCCTACTGCCATAGACCTGCAAGTGGTGCAGCCTAGGAATCTGTGACATCCATTACTTTTGGATAAGAAATGCAGAGGTTGCGTCTGCTCCCATCCTGGGATGTCCAATTTTACCACTGCATTCCTTATGCTTCTCCCACGAGTGTAACTAGGAAGAAGCGTAGTGCCCTGTAATAAGGGTAAGTCCTTATCCGTTGCGATGATGGGCCACAGTTGTTTAACCTTTTTAGTGTTATTACTAGAATTGACAGTGTATCTGTTGACCCAGGTAATCTTTTTAGAATTTAGTTTTTCCCTTTCTTTAGGTTCTAATAACTGTTCCCTTGGGATGGCCAACACCTTATCTCTCAAGAAATTTAATTCAGTTCTAGGGTATCCTCGATCAACAAATTTTTCCAACATGGCCTGCAAAGCCTCAGGAACCATGTCTGGATTGGAAGTAATGCTTTTAACCCGCAACATTTGGGAATAAGGTAATCCTCTACGAAGTGGTAATGGATGAAAACTTTCATCTCTCAGAAGGGTGTTTCTGTCCAAAACATCCAAAAACTCTGCCTGATGTTGATTAATTACATGGGTGAGCTTCACCACACTGCCACTGCGGTTACGCCTCTCCAGTAATTCTTCTAACATAGCAATGATCCCTCTCCAAAATGTGAGTAGGTCATCAATATACCTTTTATATAGGAGCACTTCACTTTTCAAAATGCCCCAATCATAGAACAACATCTGTTCCACGTGGTGCATGAACGCATTGGCATATGCCGGGGCCACTGAGGACCCCATGGCACAGCCAGCTACTTGTAGGTAAAATTTTCCTTCAAACAAGAAATAATTTTTAGTCAAAATAAATGTCAAAAGGACCAATGTAATTAGGGTTGTCAAAAATGATCTGACGTACTGCCTCCACACCTGCATCATGAGGGGTGTAGAGGCTTGTAATGTCAGCAGTGCAGATACATTGAACAGTGTCCAAATTGATACTTAGCGGAATTTATCCAGGATGCATAATAAGGATGTAGTGTCCTTCAAATAGGAAGCCAACTTCTGTATGCAGGGATTTAAAATGCTATCTAAATAGATAGCTATAGGTTGTAACAACGACCCACAGGACGAAATGATAGGGCACCCTGGCTGATGCACCGCCCTGGCTGATGATACAATTTGGGGATTGTATAAAATAGGGGTGCCTTAGGATGGGCAATAATCAGCGCCTTCCCCAATTCTTCTTCAATTTCCCCATTGGAAATTGCTGCCAAAATCATATCATCTAATTCTTTTTTGAACAGAGAAGTTGGATCCCTCATCAATAATTTATAGGTATTACCATCATTAAGTTGTTTATAGCGCTCAGATGTATAATCATTAATGCCATGTACCACTACTGCACCCCCTTTGTCCGCATTCCTAATAACGATGTCCTTCCTTTTGGACAATAACCCCAAAGCACACACAAACATTTACAATTGTCACTGTAGCACAAGGATTTTGCAAAGGCATATTGTACATTACTCTGACACATAAAATTCTCTCCATCAATTTACGTACATTAAAATCACTGGTTAGTACGAGACATGTACAAACTCACATATTTAAGATCAGAAACTATAAATAAAAGTAAAATTACAATGTCAATTGCTTTAACTTTTGAAAGCAGTTTTTCTTTTTGAGCTAAGTAATGTTGGCAATGAAGCGAGATCAATATAAGAATGAAGTTAGATTTAATGTATCTTCAACAGTTAGAAGCAAAGGCTTAGTAAATTGAGTCACACAGCACAAGGAGAAATTGCCTGAATTTTAAGAGCAATAAATAATACTGGTATTTTTAATTACATTGAGTGCTTTGAAAGGATCCGTGTAGGAGACAGAAATAAGAGAGGTTATATACTACAGAACATTGGCAAGGGAAAAAAAATGTGTATCCTAAAACTGAAACTGAAAATTGAAAATATTTTTGTTCCAGCTTTCTCTGGTGGAAGTACAGATGATGTAGGGGCTGGTTCTGATTTATTTCTATCCGTCTGCATCTATGTACTTTGCACAAATGCAACAATCTGCCTTTATGTGCTGGAAGTCTCTGATTAAATTTGGTAAGCCTCTCCTGTCCACTCTGTAAGCGTTTTTGTATGCATTAGTATCTGAATCTCCCCCTGCCCCAATGCTTTAATATAGGTTTTCTATCTGAAAAGGAGTTGTATTACCTAGTGACCACTACAGATGCAAATAAGATGCAAATTTAAAGGAAAAAGTGCTACACTCTAACTCTCAGTGTAGTAATACTAGGCACTTAAAGTGGTCCTGGAGAGGTAGTTGGAACTAACTTCCCCTGCCCCCCCCCCCCCCAATATGTCACAGTTAGGGTGTTGGGTGCCCCCCTGCAAGCTTTACATTTATGGGCTATCCCATACACCCATGAAAACAATAATGCAGGCCACTATTTAAATTATACCCCACCGTGCAAAATTATTTAACACCAAATAGAGAAAAAAAAAGGTAACAGTGCGAACCGAAGGCACGCAGTAAAAATTTAGGGCACAAATTTGTGGGACAGGGGATTATTACACATTACACATTTTTCCACATACAGTAATGCCCATTACACATTATGCCAGACACCATAATGCCCATTACACATTATGCCACACACCGTAATGCCCATTACACAATATGTCACACACCGTAATGCCCGATTTATATATAAAATATTATGCCACATAAGTGGCATACCTACATGCTAGGTGTTTCTTGCACGATGCCAGGGGTTTCTTGCTCAATGTCAGTGGTTTCGTGCTCAGTGCCAGGGGTTTCATGCTCAGTGCCAGGGGTTTCATGATCAGTGCCAGCGGTTTCTTATTCAGTGCCAGGGGTTACATGCACAGTGTCAGGGGTTACATGCACAGTATTTTTTTTTAAAGGGAAAAAGGGGAAGGGGATATGGATCAGTGCACAGGTTTGCGAAGGTCAGTGTAAATCATACAAATTGATTCAAAAAATCCACAATACAAAAGAGAGTATGGGAGGCCTGTTATACAGAGTCTCACAAGATCAGTGGCGTGGAGGTGCACCCTAGAGAGTAAAATGTACGTGAAAACAGAAGAAGGAAAGACTCTCTCTTTTTTGGGGGCACTCTTGGACTGTGATTACATGCTGTAATCTATTTGAACATCTGTAGGGATGTTGGTTAGTGTGTCAACATTATGTTGAACATTAGGTGTTACGACACAAGCTTAGGAATGATACAGACTGTTACCCCGCTCTTCAGTAGAAACCTTGAAGTGGGGACAGTGTCATTTGGATGGGATTTGCTGATGTCCCATCCAAATGACACTGTCCCCACTTCAAGGTTTCTACTGAAGAGCGGTGTAACAGTCTGTATCATTCCTAAGCTTGTGTCGTAACACCTAATGTTCAACATAATGTTGACACACTAACAAACATCCCTACAGATGTTCAAATAGATTACAGCATGTAATCACAGTCCAAGAGTGCCCCAAAAAAAGAGAGAGTTACATGCACAGTGCCAGGGGTAACATGCTCAGTGCCATGGGGAAATGACTGTCTACACTGCACTGTGCAGTAAAGGAGACAGCCGGGTAGAGCTGTGGGAAACTCGGCTGTCAGAGCAGGTCCATCCGTCCGCGGCGCAGATATTTCAAATGACGTGTCAGTGGTGGGTCATGATTTGCTGCCATTTGAAAAAGCCACGCTGCGGATGGATGGTCCTGCTCTGAGACAGCTTGGTTTCCCACCAGTGAAGCTATTTTAATATGTTTATTATGTGTTTTTAATAAATACATTTGTAACAGGCCCCTGGGCCGCCCACGGTGGTCACCTGTGAACGTGCTGTCTAGCATTAACCCACAGGTGCACTGTGCTATGCATGGGGAGGTACTCTTGACCCCTGATTGGTGAAGGTGTGTCTTTGTACGTCAATAAACTATTCACTGTTGTAAGTTGTTCCCTGATGACGGTATCTTACTGAAACATGTCGGAATAAAGTCTTCTACTGCAAATTGAAAAGCCTGATGAGTGCCATCTTTCTTTGAATGTATATATATCTATATATATATCTCAATCACACACAAACACACAGTCTATCACAGGTCCCCTACACCTCATAGCAAGGGCTTGCAGCTTATAAGACTGTGTTGCTGGGGCTGGAATCTGGGGCTGTCTCAGTGTTAACTCTCCTAGGGAGGCTGGAATCTCAGGCATGTAGGCTTTAACCAGTATGTGCACATGTACTTCTGCTTCTAAAGGGGGCGGGCAAGTGTTTTGTGGGCGTGCAGGCAGGTGTTCTTGCATGTTGGAAGGCGTTCTTGCGGGCACAGTCTGGTGGTCTGAAGACACAGCCATCACCCAACGCTCTCCTGCTTCGCTTTGCACTGGCTCCAGCTTCTCTGTCACACAGCGGGGCAAAGTAACCATTCCACCTCAAAAGGGGAACTGATGGGAACTTCCATACAGCACTGACACTCAAGGCAGACATAAAAGCTCTATATAGGCTTGTTGCCAGCAGTGTGTGGCCCCCTATGGCACAGTATTATTCCTCTTATATAAAAAAAAAGAAATTGCATGGCCACACCCCCTTTAACAATGGCCATGTCCCCTTTGCCAATTTGGACCGATTTTTATGTATGAGATGTCGGAGGGTATGCAATAGTGGAATAAAAATCCTGGCAATTTTGGGCCAAAATTCCAGAATCCCACCAATCCCAATCGGGGGATTAGATTCTGTACTGCCAATCGGAAGCTTTGTTAACAGAAAAAGTATGCCACGTGCAGCAATAAGTGATGTTATATTTAGCAGATATGTGCAGTACAATCCACTTGTGTTTCCCTGAGCCACAGCCCCAGAGCACAGGTGCAAGACCAGGAAGCGCCATCTCACCAGAAGCAGCAGTTCCCGGGTGTAATATCTATGTCACCGGCTCCTCCTATTCCCTCACCCCCAGTGTCTACGGGGACACTCACCCACCAGCAACTGCCTGTTACCAGCTGACCACAACAAGAGGTTACAAAGCGTACTTCTGGGTAATCGGCTTCTCCATACTGCTGGATTATGCAAGTCCACTAATTTGCGGGCTTTGTTCCATGCTGCTTCTGAGCTCTGCATTCAAGATGAGAGGTGAGCCAATGAAAAATGATACAAAATGGTACATCGGTTTTAGCCAGTACAGACCATAAAAATGTTACTGTACTGGCTGAATTGGTACAGTTGGAGGGTGTGGGATTGCAGCTTCCAATCCTGGGATTCTGGCAGTAGTATGGATATGTGCAGTTGAACTTTTTTTCAATGCTGGTAGTGCTGAGCACCTTCAATATACAGCTCCGGTCCCCTTCTCTTAGGGCTCTGCAGCATGATGTAAGAGGTCACTCTGCGCAGCCTGCTCACCATACTACACCAATTCACCCATCTTAGGAGGGTCCTGCTGCTGTCCGGCTTCCCGTGTAAGTGACAGTGCGGTGTGGGGGGCTGGGGAGATCATGTGCTGGTGTGGAGTTTGTCTTTTCATTGACAAACTCAGTACCTAATTAGCAGGCAACACTGATTTTGCTTATTTCATATGCCAGAATAAATATACAAACAAGGGGAAGAGAGCAGAGAGGTCCACATGGGACATAAACATAAAAAAGAGACAGAACCAAAAGAATTGAGTTACTGCACTAATATTAACCCCTTCCTGACACAGCATGTTTTTGCCTTCCTGACAGAGCCCTTTTTTTCAAATCTGACATGTATCACTTAAGTGGGGATAACTTTTTTTTGCTTTTACTTATCCCAGTGATTTTGAGATTGTTTTTTCGTGACACATTGTACTTCAAGTTAGTGGTAAATTTTCGTCGATACAGTCTGTGTTTTTTTGTGAAAAATACCAAAATGTCGGAAAAAAATGGAAAATTTAGCAATTTGCAAAATGTTAAATTTTCTGCTTGTGAGACAAATAATCATACCACTCAAAATAGTTAATAACTAACATAGACCATATGTCTACTTTATGTTTCCATCATTATTTCAACTTCCTTTTAATTTTTTTGGACACTAGGAGGCTTACAATATGAATAGCAAATTTTCAAGAAAATTTCAAACACTGATTTTTTTAGGGACCAGTTCAGTTCTGATGTGACTTTGAGGGACTTGTATGTGAGACACCCCCATAAATGATGCCATTTCAAAAACTGCACCCCTCACAGTATTCAAAACAGCATTTTGGAAGTTTGTTAACCCTTTAGGTGTTTCACAGGAATTAAAACAAAGTGTAGGTGAAATTTCAAAATTTCATTTTTTTTTGTAGATTTGCAATTTTAATACATTTTTCTAAGGAACACAGTACATTTTACTAGAGAAATGTGACTAAAAATTGATTCCCCCAATTCTTTTGTTTTCATAAATATCCTATATGTGGCCCTAGTGTGCACGTTGACCAAACCACAGGCTTCATAATAGAAGGAGCACCTACTTGATTTTGGAGCCTCCTTTTTATGAGATTATTTTTTAGGCACCATGTAGGTTTCTAGGCACCATAAGATGCTAAAAGTTAGGAACCCCCCCACAAGTGACCCCATTTTGCAAACTACACCCCTCAGGGAATTCATCTAGGGGTATAGTGTACATTTCAAACAGGGGTTTCACCAATTGTGGTACAACTGGGCAGTGAAAATGAAAAATTATTTTTTTTACACAAAAATGCAGTTCTGGCTCCAAATTTGTCATTTTCACAAGGAATGAAGGAGACAAAGCACCCCAAAATCTGTGCCCCAATTTCTCCCGAGTACGGCAATGCCTCACATGTGACCAAAAAATACCAGTTGGGTGCATGGCAGGACTCAGAAGGGAAGGAGTGATTTTTGGATTTTGCAGCTCAGATTCTGGTGGAATGTTGGTGGGTGCTATGTCGCATTAGCAAGACCCCCGAAGCACCAATACAGTGGAACCCCCCCACAAGTGACCCCATTTTGCAAACTACACCCCTCAGGGAATTCATCTAGGGGTATAGTGTACATTTCAATCCCCCAGGGGTTTCACCAATTTTGATACAACTGGGCTGTGCAAATGAAAAATTACATTTTTTACACAAAAATGCAGTTCTGGCTCAAAATTTTTCATTTTCACAAGGAATGAAGGAGACAAAGCACCCCAAAATCTGTGCCCCAATTTCTCCCGAGTATGGCAATGCCTCACATGTGACCAAAAAATACCAGTTGGGTGCATGGCAGGACTCAGAAGGGAAGGAGTGATATTTGGATTTTGCAGCTCAGATTCTGGTGGAATTTTGGTGGGTGCTATGTCGCATTAGCAAGACCCCCGAAGCACCAATACAGTGGAACCCCCCCACAAGTGACCCCATTTTGCAAACTACACCCCTCAGGGAATTCATCTAGGGGTATAGTGTACATTTCAAACCCCCAGGGGTTTCACCAATTTTGATACAACTGGGCAGTGAAAATGAAAAATTACATTTTTTTACACAAAAATGCAGTTCTGGCTCAAAATTTTTCATTTTCATAAGGTATGAAGGAGAAAAAGCACCCCAAAATCTGTGCCCCAATTTCTCCCGAGTACGGCAATGCCTCACATGTGACCAAAAAATACCAGTTGGGTGCATGGCAGGACTCAGAAGGGAAGGAGTGATTTTTGGATTTTGCGGCTCAGATTCTGGTGGAATGAATGGTGGGTGCTATGTGGCATTAGCAAGACCCCCGAAGCACGGTGAAATGATGAACCTAATAATCCATAGATGTGTGGTATATTTTAAAACACTCCTTTATACATAGGCCGGGTTTGTCGGGGCAAGTGTCACACTGGAAAATAGTTTGCTTTCTTATTCCCTTTTTATAGCAAACTTTGCACCTTTTTTGTGTCCTGCCCTTTTTTCCAGTGGAGGGGATTTCATCAGGAAAATGCTGCCCTGGTACAATACGGGGGCCAGTACTAGAAGTACTGGGGCCCTCTGCCTGCTGGTTCCCAAATATTAGGCCCTTTATGACTTCCTCTTGAAAGTGCATAAATGTCCCCCTCTGGCTTGTAGAACGGAATAGCACGTAAGCGTTATACAGTGCCATCTGGATGATATACACGGCCAGCTTCTTGTACCAGATTTTTGTTTTCCGCAGGGCACTGTACGGCTTCAGTACCTGATCTGAAAGATCCACTCCGCCCATGTACCTATTGTAATCCAGGATACAATTAGGTTTTGAGGTGTGGGTACTGGTACCTCGTACAGGGACGGAGGTGGTACTGTCTCCGTGAATTGTTGTCAGTATAAGGACATCCCTCTTGTCCTTATATTTGACCAACAACATATTTTCGGTGCATATTCCCCTGCTTTCACCCCTTCTCATTACTTGGGCAATGTGCGTTTTTGGGAGGCCTCTTTGGTTCTTGCGCACAGTACCGCAAGCTGCTGTACCTCTTGAACCAAGGACCTTAAACAGGGGGATGCTGGTGTAAAAGTTATCCACATAGAGGTGATAACCTTTATCCAGGAAGGGGTGCACTAAATCCCAGACAATTTTTCCACTAACACCTACGAGGGAGGGGGGGCATTCTGGCGGTTCAATTCTTGAATCCTTCCCTTCATATACCCTAAACCTGTGGGTGTACCCTGAGGTGCTTTCACACAGCTTATACATTTTTATGCCATACCTTGCCCTCTTACTGGGAAGGTACTGGCGGAATTTAACCCTTCCTTTAAAATGTATAAGGGACTCGTCTATGCAAATGAATTTATCTGGGATGTACATCTCTTCAAATTTGGCACTGAAGTGATCAATGACCGGCCTGACTTTGAATAGCCGGTCAAAGGTGGGATCATCTCTGGGTGGGCACTGTGCATTATCGTTGTAATGCAAAAATTTAAGGATCGTCTCAAAACGAGTCCGGGTCATGGCCATACGAAGTGGGGTGCTGTACAGAACATCTGTACTCCAATATTGCCTAATTTCTGGCTTTTTTACTATGCCCATATGAAACACCAGACCCCAAAACGTCATCATCTCTACTGCATCTACAGGGGTCCACCTAGCAAATGATGACGTGGGGTTTTGAGCAATAAACTGCTGGGCATATAAATTAGTTTGGTCCACCATTAAATTTATAAAATCATCAGAGAAAAATAATTTGAAAAAGTCAATTTCTCTGAGACCTGTTGAATCAAATTGGATTCCTGGGATGGCCAAAAACTCAGGAACCTGGGGCTCAAAATTGTCTGGTGGTGGGGTCCATACGAGATCAATTATTGGGGGGGGGGTCTCAGCTGCTCTACGGGGGCGTCTTTGAGGGGGTCCCTCATCACTAGAGGAGGAAGAGGAGCTTAAGATGAATCCTTCAAATTCCCCGCTTGCCTCACTGGCTGTGTCAGAGTCAGAGGCAAGCATGGCATATGCCTCCTCCGCTGAATACATTCTTCTGGATGACTGGGATGACATTTGGGATGACATTTGGGATGCCATTTTTATTTTTGTGTTTCTGGTAGTGAAATGTTTCAACACGTGTATAGTGTAGGGGGGCTACAAACTTTATTTCAATGTAGTGTGTAGTGTGTATGTAGTGCAGAAAAAAAAAAAAAAAAAAAAAGGTCCTGCGCCAAAAATTGAGCACAGATGTTGGTCAGTAACGTCCGTCACTGAACAGCGCTCAAAGGCAACAGGAATTTGATCAAAAAAATTTGATAAAAAAAAATTTAAAAAAGACCCCACAGCACCCTCAAAAAAAAAAAAAAAAAAGGTGATCAGTGATGCGACACTGATTACCAGTGAGGGGCAGCAGGTGCACAACCTTTGGTGCAACTGACAGGTATATATAAAAAAAAAACCCTGCACCCCCAAAAACTTGCTGATCAGCACAGATATACTGATCAGCACAAAAGGGGGGGTAGCAGACACAAAATATAGCACTCTCTATCACTCTCTGTCACTATCTCTCTCTATCTATCTCTATCTATCTCTCTATCTCTCACTATCTATCACTCTATGACACTGCAGCAGCAGCACTGACAGTTATATATATAAAAAAAACCCTGCAGCCCCAAAAAGGGGGGGTAGCAGACACAAAATATAGCACTCTCTATCACTATCTCTCTATCTCTCTATCTCTCACTATCTATCACTATCTATCACTCTATGACACTGCAGCAGCAGCACTGACAGTTATATATATAAAAAAAAAACCCTGCAGCCCCAAAAAGGGGGGGTAGCAGACACAAAATATAGCACTCTCTATCACTATCTCTCTATCTCTCACTATCTATCACTATCTATCACTCTATGACACTGCAGCAGCAGCACTGACAGTTATATATATAAAAAAAAAACCTGCAGCCCCAAAAAGGGGGGGTAGCAGACACAAAATATAGCACTCTCTATCACTATCTCTCTATCTCTCTATCTCTCACTATCTATCACTATCTATCACTCTATGACACTGCAGCAGCAGCACTGACAGTTATATATATATAAAAAAAAACCCTGCACCCCCAAAAAGGGGGGGTAGCAGACACAAAATATAGCACTCTCTGTCACTATCTCTCTATCTCTCTCTATCTCTCTCTCTATCTCTCTCTATCTCTCTATCACACTGCAGCAGGAAGTCACAAGAAGTCAGATCCAGGAAGCATCCAGCACGCTACAAGCAGTGATCAGGTGATCAGGTAAGGTATTTGCAAGGATCAGGTAAGTATTTGCAAGGATCAGGTCAGTATCACGGCAGATAGGCACGGTGACCGCTCTGCACGCAATTCCAGACCGGAATGGCGTCTGCAGCGCAGTCACCGTTAGTTTAAATGTCGCGCCTTGGCTGTGATTGGTCCGTGGGTCCCACGGACCAATCACAGCCTTGGGGGCAGGTGGGGTGAGGTGTCGTCGTCACCGATGACCCCCTCATGCCCCCTGACGCCCGGCGGTGATTGACACCTGTGTTACCGAGCGTCTGATTCGCTGGTAACACAGGAAAACGCTGTGAATGGCTGTTCACACTGAACAGCCAATAACAGCGATCGCCGACGGGGGGCGGCATCGCAGCCCCCCCTGGGCATGCAGGGACATGTCTGCTGTCAGGGACAGCAGACATCGTCCCTCTGTCACTGCGTCTCTAGACGCAGTGACAGTTTAAAGTCATGACGTACATTTATGCCATGTGTCGGGAAGTACATCCCGACCATGACGTAAATGTACGTCAAATGTCGGGAAGGGGTTAAATTCAAAATAAAGGCACCATGGATAAATGCACTCACACAGATATTTGTATAAAATAATATTCATATTTATGTTATATAGAATATAATATTCAATGGTGTAACATCATATTTATTTTATATAGAATACAGGTTGAGTATCCCGTATCCGAATATCCCTTATCCGAATTATTCCGAAAACCATACATTCCAGAAAGTGGGAATTTTTTTTTTTATTTTGCTAAAAACTCACTGGGGACATTTGTAACAGCACTACTGGGGAATTATATGTAACTGGCACTATATATGTACAAGAAAATGATTGCTTGGCATTTAAATTCAATATCTGAGATAGAACACAAATTTTGTTTCATGTTTTAAAACCTTGTTTTTTGAACAAATAAAATATATTTGTGTGCATTTCATGTGTTTGATGTGTTTATACAGCATAAATGCAAGATACTTCAAAATACATAATTGAAATATTAAAATATTCCAAAATACGGAATAATCCGTTATCCAAAATTCTCCTGGTCCCGAGCATTTTGGATACGGGATACTCAACCTGTATTATAAAGAACATTCTGGGCGGCCACCTAAAAAAAAACATTTGTATATAACAATAAATACAGTAAATCAGTATAATGCAAACATTAAAAATGAAACCATAAAAATTGTATATAGTCTATGTTCCACTTTAAAATTTAAAGTGCACCCGGTCCAGTTTAGCAGAAACCAGTATATTTTGTGTAGTTCAACTTTGCCATAAACGATTCTCCCTTTTTTAGTGAGTGTCATTTATATGGCAATCTCCATGAATGGATAGTTATATTTCACCGTTTGATACAGTGTAATAGAAGTGATGTTTGTAAGCACGTGGTCAGCGCGTCTCTCACCTGTGCCTCTGTGCGCTCGTAGTGCAGCTGATGGTATCAACTAGAGGTTTTTTAGGGCGCAGGTGGGGAGCGGACCTAGGTTGATCTGGCTGGTCCTTGCTCGCACCCTCCTTGCCTGAGCTTGGTGTTTTAAACTCGGCGGCTAGCGCCTCTCTCACAGACACCGCCGTTTGCCAGCTCTGTCCCTGGAGTTCTCTAGAAGCTGCTGATTCCACTCGGCTGTATGATGTCAGGTGGATTATCGATCAGTGCGTCCACCTGTCTGCCTAGAATGTTGGTGAATATTGCCGGTTTCTGGGTTGGATATCCGGGGTGCCAGTTGCTAGGTGTATCGCTAACGCGTTTTGCCCCTAACAGGGTTTTTTTTCAAAGAGTGGAACACCCAACAATGGGGACTCTGAAACTGGAATCCCGACTGTTGGCATCCCGAACATAAGTATGCATGGCAGGTTAGCGTTAGGTTGGGGGTGGAGAGGGTAGGTTTAGGTACTAGGGGAGACTTAAGGTCATGCTGCGGTTTTGGGGAGAGGCTAGGATTAAGCTGAGGGGAGGAAGGGTTAGGGTTATGCATTTAGAAGGGGGTAGGTTTCAGCTTTGGGGTAAGAAGGTTATGGTTTAGCACTAGTGGGGAGGGTTAGGCTATGGAGGAGTAGGCTTAGGCTGGGGGGATGGAGAGTTAGGGGAAGGCATGGAGAAGGTACTGTAAGTTTACTTACTGGAACCCTGTTGGGATTCCCTGCATTGTGATGCCGGTGTCGGTATTCTGACCACCGGTCATCCTTATGTATTTCCCTACAAACTTGTATCACCTCTGCAACTTAGTTTGGGAACAACTAAATTAAACACAGCAGTGTACTGTATTGTGTAATTCCTACAAAAGAAAACAAACGTTCCTGTAAAGTAATTGGTATTTCATCCTGCCACTGCAAAGGAGATGTATAGCGACAGCCTTATTTAGAATTGAGATCACCCAAAACAGTCATCTCCCTTCTTTTGATAATGTTTCATTATATTGTTACTGGTTAGTGGCCTATGCTAGGGGAAATACCCTGAAATAAAAGTGAAATAACTCATTTGTTATTGGTATAGCATGTTTCTTACCTATTTCCCCCATCATTGTTCATATGATGTCCTGTGCAGTAGCTGTTTCCAGTATCTTGAGCAAAAAGACATATATGTGCCTATTCTGCAGGTGCCAGACATATATCATCGATAAAATAATAAATGAAAACAAAACATTTTTTTTTTTCATTTTTCAAACACACTTGCAAGTCAAGATAGAATATGAAACGTGATGTATTCTTTGTGAAGATGTTGTCAACAGCTAGCCGCATACTGCGAGAGAAGTGAGCATACACAATGGTTGCTGTGGGAGGTGAGAAAGATTATTGGATTATGACAAGTAAATAGGATGAGAAGATTAATAGAACTAGACAAGCTTTGGAAAGGTACAAGTGATGGATAGCACTATTCTTTTATTACAGCCGAAACCCACTATATCTTACTATGATTTCCTATTAAACTAATGTACAACACAATAAATGTGCAGTGAGATTTTATCATTAGAAATTGATGATTAGAACTTTAGGTATTATACTAATGAGCTACTTCATTTATTAATGAACATTGTATAATTTAAAATGAATATATCTACCGTTTATATATACAGGGAGCATAGTTTCTCTTTTTTTACTATTGATCATTGTACAGTAAAGTTCTTGTAAAGTACTTGTAAAGTTCTGTAGCATGTATCATGTGTGGTGTATTGTTTAATATCTAGTGAGCAGTGCCCTTCATAAGCTGCATACACATGGTGCAATATATTGCTAAGTGTCTTGTTTTCTGATGAAAAGGATACTCTGCTGGGGGAGCAACAGGGAGAAATAGCTGGTCGCAAGAGCATGCTCTTATGACCAGCAACCATTAGGGGCTGAACATGGGAGCCTGAACCCTGCGATCGCCCACAGCACATACAAAGCACTGGCAATATGGTCACTCAGCAACCATTTTGCCAGCGATATGTGCTTAAATTGAGCTTAACTTTAGTTAAGCTGCAATCTCTCTCTATGGTTCTCACAGCCTATTACATGTGACCGTTGGACTGGAAATGGTAACGTGGCCGAGCACAGCATTATCAGAGCAAAGCATCTTGCCTCAAGCATGGCGAGGGAAGTGGTACACTAATTGGGGGTCCACGTGCTCAGGTGTCAACATTGACTCCAAGAACACCCCCTAAAAAACTCATGTTGACCTTTTTATTTGACGACCTTGTGCATGTGGACCATTTTGTTTTGACTTATTGACTGTCTAAAGACAAAGAGGAAATCTCCTTTGCGCTAGGGACTAGAGTGGTGTATTGTGTCACCCTGCATCCACCACGCTGGAGGATTGCCAACCTCCAAATGCTAGCACAAAAATGGGGTGCTCAAAGGTACACAATAAAATAATGATTTTATTAAAAACATACACACATAAAACAATACATAGATACAGCAATAAAAACTATAGAAACAATTTGTACATATACCAAGTGATGATTTATAGTTTCCAGTCAAGATATAAGGTAAATTATGATGGTGTATATATAGTCCCTTTGGAACAATAAATGATATGCCACCAACTGGGAACTTATATATTGAGTTTTTTATCCAGCACAGCCTCAGCTGTGCTAATTGACATGCAACTTGCAAATAACTTGAAACCATCCAGTCTTAATTTGTGCCAAACGGGTAAGGATAATACTGTCTCTGTTATATATAAAACATTGCTGTTATATTACCTCCAATGCCATAGGTGTGAACACCAATTTGTGATCGGCAGCAGTGTCTCCTTGTGTTAGCTGGCAGCTCCAGCTGCACTCCTTGAACTCGTACAGTTCAGTGCAGTGAGCTGGCTCTGGAAATAGCTGGCGGCACCTGCTCTATTCGGCGTCCCGTACCTCTCGGCTGTGTGTCCTTTAAAATTGTAACTGAAGGGTCTCCCCGGCAATGTCCGTCTCTTGTACGCGGCTGTGCAATGCGTGCATTGGTTGACCACCGCTCTGTAACAGTGTGGTCAGCAGGGTTGTGTGAAGCCGCTTGTAGACTGGGGTGTACTCTTTATACAAGGGGACACTTGCTGCCGGATGTTGGGTGAAAGCTCCTTTGAGGACACGTTTTGCCGCTTTCTAGGCGGCTTTTTCAAATCAAGTGTCTTGACTGTCTACCAAGACCCTATTGACCCTTTGATCCATAAATACTCAGACAATGGCATCATATAAATATGTCACTTATAAAAGTAATTCTGCGGTTTATACACTCCGGTCGTTCACCAAGGATGTGCAGGCAGCTCAGTATGGATATCTTTAAAAAAAGGCTATAGATTGTACCTAGATTGTTTGTCTTTCATCAAATTGTTCAGTGTGTATGCACCACATCTTTCGTCCAGGACACTGGAGAAGTTCAAGGGAAATTGGTCACCAATATTTTTAAATGTGAGAAATGACAAGTAATTGAGAATTTAGGTAGCATCTTCTGGTAGAGGTAGCATCTTTCGGTGAAGCACTTCTAAACTGGAGGCAACCATACTGGAAAGAGAGACTTGATGGGAATAAATCAGGGTTGTTAAATTTCATACCATGGCAGTTTATGTGAGGAGTTTCATATGGCGGAAGGTCATGACTAGGAATGCCAATCCTGGGCCATTTTTCCAATCCCAGGATGCTGGATTGAAAAATGATCAATCCTGGGATTGAAGTATGGATTGGTGCATGGAGTATTGGAAATGCCACTGGTCTCTTTGTGTCTCTATTGTTAGGATTGACTGAGGTTTGTGCACTAGTGCACCAGGGAGAAGGGAGTGGGAGGTCAGGCGAGAGCCCGCAGCCGTGACCGCTGTTTAGGACGGCCACGGCGAACCCTACACTCACTCTGTTGAGCTCCTCAGACAGATGGCAAACCCCTGCAAACGCTAGCCTTCACCTGTTGCCGCCGCGTCCGAAGGAGCGAGTTATGCCCGCTCCAACCCCGATGCAGCTAGGTCTATGTATGGACAAAGGGCTTGCAATCGTCAGAGGTAGACACAAAAGGAATAACACTAACTACCGGGCCTAAGCTGGTAATAACCCCTATCTGCCGGCACCTGGCCAAGAACGGGATTGCGACCCAGTCGCAAACACCAGAGAGAGTAAAGGGAATCTCCACGGTAGAACCACAGGAGGGGGAGCGAATTCCCAAAACAGGAGTACCAAGAAACGCCCTGCCTACAGAAAGACTAAGAAAGAGAATGAATAAATGACAAAAGAAGTGGAACCTGGTAACCACCAGGAGGGGTGCCAGGCCCGACCCACGGCGGGGATGAGGCCTGAACCCACAAAGTAACCCCACAGGCAGGTCAGACAAGTATACAAAAAATAGCAGACGGAGTAAAGAATATAACCTGGCTCCACTGGAGCACTTACGAAAATAGGGAAGGTGGAAGAGGATCCACAGGCGAAGGGTGGAAGAAGCGCCTGGCCAGGACTGCACCCTGCAACAACCAGGAATCGGGTCAGGAGATGAGACTTCAGGAAAACAGCAGACTGGAAGCCAGGGAGGCAGCAGGCACCATGGAGAGCCTCTGCCAGGAGAGCCAGGAAGCTGGAGAACGCTGGGGGACCAGGAACAGCTACCAAAAGCTATAACCGGCGTCTGTATGCAGCAGACGCCGGTCTTTTATTTGAAACAGGCGCCCCTTCATTGAGGCTGGCGTCTGACGTCACCTGGCGCCGGGCGGAAGTCCGGGTGCGTTGCCTAGCAACGCCCCGACGCCCGGCATCAGATTGCAGGCTGGGACGTCTCCTAGTGACGCCTCCCGGCCTGCTGTAGGACCCGCCCCCCGCCGTCCGTCCGGAATCCCCAGTATCCGGACGGCGGCTGTTAGAGCCTCGCTGGGCGGTGAGCCTGGCGCTGCTGCGCTGCCCCCGCACCACCGTTCGCCCGGAATCCCTGGCATCCGGGCGACGGTGTCTAACAGTACCCCCCCCTTGAGGAGGGGTTAACAAACCCCTACCACCTGGTCTATCCGGAAACTCTCGGAAGAAGATTTTTTTAAGACTGGGTGCATGCAGATCTTTATCCGGGATCCAGGATCTCTCCTCGGGACCAAACCCCCTCCAGTGCACCAGAAACTGTAAAGAACCTCTCACGAATTTGGAGTTAAGTATCTTTTCCACTCGAAATTCTCGCTGTCCTTGCACCATAACTGGAGATGACCCAGCGTTGATTCTGCGAGGAAACTTTCGAGAAAAGAATGCGGGTTTGAGCAGTGAGGCATGGAAGGTGTTAGCGATCCTGAGGGACTTAGGTAGGGAGAGACGGAACGCTACCGGATTAACCCTCTTGACGATCCGAAAGGGGCCAATGTAACGTGGCCCTAACCTTGCGGATGGTTGGTGAAGCCTGATATTACGGGTGGAAAGCCACACCCAATCACCGACCTTCAAACGACAAGGACGTCTGGATCTGTCTGCTAGTACCTTTTCTCTCAGAGAGGCCTCCTTAAGAGCTGCATGAACCTTTCTCCATATGATTCTGAGTTGAGAGGCCGACGAAGAACAAACCGACCTGGGGGCATCAGGTCCCAAGGAATTAACCCGCGGATGGAAGCCATATACTGCAAAAAAGGGGGAGGTCTTAGAAGCCGAATGATGTGCATTATTATAGGCGAATTCGGCTAAGGGGAGAAAGCTCACCCAATTATCCTGCAATTTAGACACGAAACACCTCACATACTGTTTGAGGGACTGATTTAATCGCTCGGTCTGCCCGTTGGACTGAGGATGAAAGGCAGAAGTCAAGCTGGTCTTGACTTTTAAAGCGGAACAGAACAGCCTCCAGAACTGTGCCACAAATTGCGGGCCACGATCAGACACGATATCGGTAGGCAAACCGTGTAATCGAAAAATATGTTGCAGGAACAACGTGACTAACTCCTTGGCCGAAGGTAGTTGCCTCAAGGCCACAAAATGTGCCATTTTCGAAAATCTGTCAATGATGACCCATATCACCTGACACTGAGAAGAAACAGGTAACCCCACAATAAAATCCATGGCCAGGTGAGACCAAGGTCTGACAGGAATGGACAATGGAATCAGTTCTCCCATCAACCTAGATCGGGGAACCTTGTGCCGGGCACACTCTGGACAAGACAGCACAAATTCCCGGGTATCTCGTGAGATGCCTGGCCACCAGAGTACCCGAGACAGAAGAGACATCGTCTTGAGGACCCCTGGATGACCAGCGATCTTGGTATCATGGTATTCAGACAGAACCCTGCGACGAAGAGACGGAGGAACATATAATTTATCCACTGGTGTTTGAGCCGGGGCTTGCCCTTGTGCCTGGCGTATGAGACTCTCCAGGGTCTGATTGACTCCTGCATGAATACAAGAAGCAGGCAGAATGGGTCCTTTGTCAACCTTGGTCTCGTGTTGGGGCAAAAAGGACCTTGACAGGGCGTCAGCTCTGATGTTCTTTGAGCCCGATCTATAAGAAATTATGAAATTGAAGCGTGTAAAATAGAGAGCCCAACGGGCTTGACGGGCATTAAGTCTTTTAGCAGATTCGATATACTGAAGGTTCTTATGGTCAGTAAGGACCAGAATCTGATGGACTGCCCCTTCCAACCAGTGTCGCCACTCATCAAAGGCCCACTTGATGGCGAGCAACTCCCGGTTACCGACATCATAGTTCGCCTCAGCCACGGAGAATTTCCTGGACATATATGCGCATGGATGTGGCTCAAGTGAATCGGAACCTTGTTGGGAAAGGACCGCTCCTGCCCCAACTTCAGAGGCATCCACTTCTACAATGAAAGGGAGTCTCGGATCTGGATGTTTTAACACAGGAGCTGACATAAAGGCTTTTTTTAGTGTTTCGAAGGCTTGTTCTACCTGCTGAGACCACTGGGAAGGGTCGGCCCCTTTCCTGGTTAATGCCACCAAGGGTGCCACAATGGTAGAAAAGGAAGAAATGAATCGCCTATAATAGTTAGCAAAACCAAGAAAACGTTGGATCGCCTTCAAATTGGTAGGACGAGCCCAGTCCACAATTGCCTGAAGCTTCTTAGGATCCATTTGGAAGCCCTGAGACGAGATAATGTATCCAAGAAAAGAAACCTGTGTAACCTCGAACTCACATTTCTCCGGTTTAGCAAATAACCGATTCTCCCGTAATTTCTGTAGGACCAGCCGAACCTGATTTCTATGGGAATCCAAATCTTGGGAAAAAATCAAAATGTCGTCTAAATAAACGACCACAAACTTGCCCAAAAATTCACGAAGGACATCATTTATGAAATCCTGAAAGACGGCAGGAGCGTTGGAGAGACCAAAGGGCATTACCAAATACTCGTAATGCCCGGTCTGTGTACTGAATGCCGTCTTCCACTCATCGCCTTCCCTAATTCTCACAAGATTATAAGCGCCCCGGAGATCAATCTTGGAAAAGATGGTCGCAGACCGTAACTGGTCAAAAAGTACAGAAATCAAGGGAAGCGGATAAGTATTTTTTATAGTGATTTTGTTGAGGGCACGAAAATCAATACAGGGCCTTAGGGTGCCATCCTTTTTAGCAACAAAAAAAAAACCCGCGCTGAGCGGAGACTTGGATGGGCGAATGAACCCTTTCTTCAGGCTCTCCTGAACATATTCATCCATCGCCTTAGTCTCAGGGATGGATAAGGCATATAATCTACCCTTGGGCAAGGGAGCATTGGAAATCAAATTAATAGTGCAATCATAGGGGCGATGTGGGGGAAGACAGTCAGCCTTTCCCTTTGAGAACACATCCGCAAAGTCTTGATAAGGGGGTGGAACCCCAGAGAGGGAAAGAGACGCCACTAAGACTGGAGTGTTAAAACATTGCTGGGAACAACTGTGACTCCAACGAGCAATTTCACCCGCAGACCAATCAATGGTGGGATTGTGTCTTACCAGCCAGGGGTGTCCTAACACAATGGGAACGACTGGACAGGATATGAGAAAAAAACAAATCTTTTCTTTATGGAACAAACCCATGGTCAATGAAATTAAGGGGGTCTGAAATGATATTGCCCCGTTGGGCAAGACACTCCCGTCTAACCCACGTAAGGTCACCAACCCATGGAGTTTGAGATGGGGAATCCCCAATCTTTTAGCAAGGGAGATATCCAGAAAGTTTCCAGCCGCTCCACTATCAATAAATGCGGTCCCGGAAAACTTATTATCACCGAAAGCAATACGACAAGGAACTAGTAGTGAATCGTGAGAGGAAAAGAGCTGTAGGCCAAAGTGAACCCTCTCTTTGTTCACTTGGCCAAGGCTTTTACTGGCCTATTAGGGCAATTCTTGAGAACGTGTCCCTTGTTACCACAGTACAGACAGAGACCGGAACTGAACCGACGGGCTCTTTCCTCAGGTGAGATGCGAGTAGCCCCAAGCTGCATAGGCTCCTCGCCATCCTCTGAAACAAGAGGGACAAATGGAATTGGCCGAGAAGAAACACCCCGCTCAGATCTCCTTTCACGGAGGCGGCGATCGATTCTGATAGACAGTTCCATCAATTTGTCCAAAGACTTGGGTGTTGGATACTGAATGAGGCTGTCTTTTATTGCCTCCGACAACCCGCAGCGAAACTGACTCCGTAAGGCAGGATCATTCCAACCGCAGTCGTTTGCCCAACGGCGAAACTCCGTACAATAAACCTCCGCTGGGTCTTTCCCCTGTCTAAGAGCCCGGAGGTGAGTTTCCGCCGAAGCCTCCCTGTCAGGGTCATCATATAATAACCCTAAAGATGAAAAAAAATTATCCACTGAGGATAAGGCAGGACTATCGGCAGGAAGCCCAAAGGCCCAAGTTTGGGGGTCCCCCTGTAGTAAGGACACCACCAGGCCCACACGCTGGGATTCGGACCCTGAAGACCGAGGTCGCAACCGAAAATATAATTTACAACTTTCACGAAAATTAAAAAAGGCTTTTCTATCACCCGAGAAACGATCGGGTAAATTGGCCCGGGGTTCAGGAACCTCTGGTTCAATCGGGCGTAACCGTTGTTCCTGAGAGGCAACCTTTAGGGACAGCTCTCTCACCATTTGTGTTACCCCTTGGAGCTGGTCAGCAAACGTCTGAGTGTTAGGGTTCATAGTAAGTGAAATCCAACCACACAAACAAAAGAAATGACTGCACAAGGCCTATTATACAACCTGTCTTTTTGGCCGGTTATAATGTTAGGATTGACTGAGGTTTGTGCACTAGTGCACCAGGGAGAAGGGAGTGGGAGGTCAGGCGAGAGCCCGCAGCCGTGACCGCTGTTTAGGACGGCCACGGCGAACCCTACACTCACTCTGTTGAGCTCCTCAGACAGATGGCAAACCCCTGCAAACGCTAGCCTTCACCTGTTGCCGCCGCGTCCGAAGGAGCGAGTTATGCCCGCTCCAACCCCGATGCAGCTAGGTCTATGTATGGACAAAGGGCTTGCAATCGTCAGAGGTAGACACAAAAGGAATAACACTAACTACCGGGCCTAAGCTGGTAATAACCCCTATCTGCCGGCACCTGGCCAAGAACGGGATTGCGACCCAGTCGCAAACACCAGAGAGAGTAAAGGGAATCTCCACGGTAGAACCACAGGAGGGGGAGCGAATTCCCAAAACAGGAGTACCAAGAAACGCCCTGCCTACAGAAAGACTAAGAAAGAGAATGAATAAATGACAAAAGAAGTGGAACCTGGTAACCACCAGGAGGGGTGCCAGGCCCGACCCACGGCGGGGATGAGGCCTGAACCCACAAAGTAACCCCACAGGCAGGTCAGACAAGTATACAAAAAATAGCAGACGGAGTAAAGAATATAACCTGGCTCCACTGGAGCACTTACGAAAATAGGGAAGGTGGAAGAGGATCCACAGGCGAAGGGTGGAAGAAGCGCCTGGCCAGGACTGCACCCTGCAACAACCAGGAATCGGGTCAGGAGATGAGACTTCAGGAAAACAGCAGACTGGAAGCCAGGGAGGCAGCAGGCACCATGGAGAGCCTCTGCCAGGAGAGCCAGGAAGCTGGAGAACGCTGGGGGACCAGGAACAGCTACCAAAAGCTATAACCGGCGTCTGTATGCAGCAGACGCCGGTCTTTTATTTGAAACAGGCGCCCCTTCATTGAGGCTGGCGTCTGACGTCACCTGGCGCCGGGCGGAAGTCCGGGTGCGTTGCCTAGCAACGCCCCGACGCCCGGCATCAGATTGCAGGCTGGGACGTCTCCTAGTGACGCCTCCCGGCCTGCTGTAGGACCCGCCCCCCGCCGTCCGTCCGGAATCCCCAGTATCCGGACGGCGGCTGTTAGAGCCTCGCTGGGCGGTGAGCCTGGCGCTGCTGCGCTGCCCCCGCACCACCGTTCGCCCGGAATCCCTGGCATCCGGGCGACGGTGTCTAACATCTATGGCTGTCTACCTAAGTGCCATATACACCAATGCATCATGGCATGCAGGGACTGGGACCTGTCAGAGCCTGGACGTGCTGGAGAGATGCAGAAGCCTATAAGCGGAATAGAAAGACAAATACAGCACCAGTGGGATTTTAAATGTAGTACTGGCCGATAGTCAATTAGAGCTAGCGGTCCAGCAGCCAATCAGGAGCCACTGCTGCAACTGCTTCTCTATTTGGCTAGCGGCGAGAGCACCATTCAAAATCCTACTGTCGCTGTCTGTGTGTCTATGGCTGCCATGTAAGTGTGTAAGCAGACAGCGTCTGAGCTAAGTGTTACTAGTATTTAATGCCGACCAGCACAAATGCACATGCTAATCCCGTGTATCCAGGGATTGGAGGCTCCAATCCCAGGATTCAAAGCATTTTTGGGACAAAATCCCAATCCCAGGATTGGCTTTCCTAGTCATGACTCTGGAAGGAGTAAAATCAGCTTTGTTTTGGACATGTTGAAATTTCGTTAACATCGGCACCTCCATGTAGGAATAACAGAGAGACATTTAGTTGCACGAGTAGAGGTATACTGTATATAGGTGATGTTAGAATTAGATACCAAGAGAAGATGTTTACATGGAGCAGAGGACCCTTTTGGAACCAGTTATTACTGTGACTATAGGACATTACCTGTGGTAGAGATGCTGGAGAAGCAGTTTGAGATAGGAAATTAACCAGCAAAAACTGTCTCAAAGGTCAATTGAGAAGATAGTGAAAAATAGGTGCCAACGAAGACAGTTAACTATAGTTTTGAAAGAAGCAAAGAGGTCCAAGGAAATTATACTAGTAAACATTACTTTACAGTAAGTAGAGCATTGTTTAGTTATTGTTAGTGCAGTATCCTTAGAGAGCTGAGAATGGATTGAGTCTGTGTAGCAATGCACGGTTTGTGCTTATGCAGTGTGATATGTGTAGAGTTCTAAGTAAATGCGAATGGAAACCAACCAGTGGCTTTATTTTCATATGGCTGCAGGACTGTAGCCCCTCCAGGTGAATCTAGATGCAGCATGTGAGACCCCACTGGCTTCACTTTGATTAGCAATGATTTCCTATTGAGAGTCTGACCTGCCAGTTACCCAAGGCAGTCCCATTGGGAGGTGTTCCCTCCCTCTGGGATGCTTCTAGAGGCTGCTACAACTGCAGCCCATAGAATCCGGACCAGGACCTATACTGTGCATGTGCCGGTCCCGGTGCCTGTCATCTGTAGGGTACAGGTGCCGGGACCATATTTTAGCTTCTATGTGCTGCTACAATTGCAGCCCATAGAAGCCAGGGTCTGCGCATGCACAGTACTTTGAAAGCTACTGCCCATGGTCCAGTCTCGTGACCAGCATGGGAAGGAGCAGTAATGGCGGTGACCATCAGCGGCAGCAGCGGAGGTAGGAGCCGCCACTGAAACCAACTTGAAATATTTTTTGGGGGTGCAAAGTATCTGGATGCTTCACCTCAGAACCTATTACATAACTTTTACATGCATTTTTGTATGGTGCACTTTTAATAATACAGTCTATTTACCTTGTAGTATATGTTAATGCCTGAGAAATAAGATGTGCTGTTTCCTAAGTGAAACCCATAAATAAGTATTAATGCTACTTTTCATTCAGTTAGTTCCTGTGACAGTAGGTGTGAATGAGCCCTAAAACACTTATTTTGTACAAATACTCAAGTTTGAGCATAATTGTTACCAATCAGCTCACAGAGCGAAGGAGATCCGGGTCTGTATGTTGCTGTGTAGGAGAAATATGTTACAAGGTGAGCAGGTCAGACTATCTAGAGGTTATTTAGCTTTAAAATATTATGAACTTAGTTCAGTATCTGCTAAAGATATAGTCACCTTGTTAGCTGCTTTTGGGAGCAGTGATAATAAACTGATCAAACCTCTAGATCTGCTTATCCTCTCAATAGACGGAAGTATTATGTTTAAATTGTATTAAAATTCATCTCTTCTTTCTCTGGTGTGATTTCTTATCCCAGAAATTCATTAGATTCACATTGTTGTCATTTTACGACTCTCAATCTTTGACAGGCTGCCTATGATTAGTAAACAAATAATATATGGAATATGACACCATTGGTGATAGAATTGAAACTGACAAGGTACTCAGAAAGCATTATTTGTTTCTACTTGATATTGTACAATGTACTCTCCACAGTTTTTGTTTGTAATTATCCCAAAATCATCCTTGCAAAAAGCAAAACAAGATTTCTTTTGTCGCTAAGCAATTATTTCTATTTCCACAAATTTTGTCGTTTTGTGAGCTCTTATTTTGGGGTAGATAATAAAGGATGGAAACAGTAATAGCAAGATATAAGGCATGATAAGCTAGTCTTTGATTTTTAGTTATCCTTGCAAAATCAGTATATAAATGTTAGATAAAAGGAGACCAGCATGAAAATTGGACAGAATTTATATTTCATGGAGTATATTATTGTAGCAGTCTATTCTGTGTGGCTTCAGTTTTGTGCTAAACTTGTATCATATGGAATTTATAGTGGCAGTGCTGCATTTGTATCTTTTCTCTCCATCTAGGAGTGACATTTATGACCAGATGGCATGGCACCGTGGACAGCTAAAACAGTTTATCTGGTGGTTACAGGGAGAACTTGGAGGAGTTCCCTGATGTGCATGCTGTCACATACTGTAGCTTCTGAGCAATTTAAAAGCATTGCTTTCAAAGCCAACTTGGGTGTTTTGTAAACTATATCCAATATGCTACCAGGCTATTTTACAAATTGTTTAAATATTTCAAACTTCTAAATTATGTCAGATTATGTCAGTTGGAACAAAGTGTCAAATGACATAACATGTTAAATAGGCAGTTTTCAGACATAAGTTAATATTGTGTGTGAAGTTAATATTGTGTGTGAATTAGCTCACAGACAATGTCTAGATCATGGGTCTTCAACCTATGGCCCTCCAGATGTTGTGAAACTACATGTTCCAACATGCATTGCCACATTTTTTCCTATAAGAGCATGCCAAAACTGTCAGGGCATGCTGGGAAATGTAGTTCCACAACATCTGGAGGGCCACAGGTTGAAGACATGTGGTCTAGATCAAGCATGTCCAACGTTGGCCCTCCAGATGTTTTGAAACTACACATCCCAGCATGCTTTGCCACAGTTTTGCTATTAGAGAATGCTATAACTTTTGCAAAGCATGCTGGGATGTGTAGTTTCAAAACATCTGGAGGGCCAACGTTGGACATGCCTGGTCTAGATAGACAGTCAAAATGTCAACATTTACTAGGTTGATGGGGACAAAAAGTCCACATGGAAAAGTCAACACATAAAAGGGTTGACCTGCATTTTTCAGTGTTTTTTGGTGTTACTGTTAATACTTCAGCACATGGACCCCCAACTAGTATAGCGTGTACCTCAGGCATGGCCAAACTATGTCCCTTCAGCTGTTGTGAAACTACACATCCCAGCATGCCTTGCCATAGTTGTAGCATTGCCTAATAGCAAAACAGTGGCAAGGCATAATGGGACTTGTAGTTTCATAACAGCTGGAGGGCCATAGTTTGACCATGCCTAGTGTACCCCCAATGGTTCACTCATTTTATATGCTTGGTAAATTCCATATCTGTCCATCGGTTTGTGTGCTTGTCTGAAGAGCTGTACCATCTATAAATCACCACACAGTATTATATTTATGCCGAATTCCATTTTTAACCGTAGCTCTTTGAGTGCGTAGCTGTGAGCGATCCTCAAAATATCCGCTAAAAATGCCAGCGTCGTTCACAGCGACTCTACTTTTAGTATAAATAAATACATAAGCAGTCAAGTTGATTAATTGAAGTTAAGTTAAATATTGCACCCAAAAATGAACAGTTGCTGTGAGTGACGCTGGCATTTTGAGAATCTCTCACAGCTGGCACTCAAAGGGTTACATTTGAATCACCCCTCGGAAGTGTCTTTTGTGGTTTATAGGGAGGTTTTGTCAATAGATCTCTGAGGTACATGCTCCTATATTTTGTATACATAGAATACAGTATCCTGCCTCCCAATCGTCCTGATTTACACAGGAAATTTTCAATTTTAGTGTTCTATCCTACTGTGCACTGTGAGGTACAATATGTCACATGAACAGCTTTTCCTCATAGCAGAGCAGCAGAGAATGGTTGCCACACATGCCTACTACTCATGCAAGCAGCATGAAAGTGGACTTTTAGGCAAAATGAAAGAGCTTTGCAAATGTGGAACATTCCATCCTGTGATATGTGACCATGCGCTCTTATTGTATGTGTATGCATGTTGTACCCTATTCCTTAACTGAGTATTATATGGGCAGGTAGCTAATTAGATGACCGTTATGCTGCCTCAACAACATTATGTTGATCCCAGAATGCAGTGGTTATGTTACTGTAAGCATTTTAACTATAACAGTGGTATAACTTTAAACATTGTGGTAAAGCAACGTGCTGCCAACAGAGCTTTAAATAACACAGAATAAAAAATGTATAGTGCACACTGTGTAACTTTTTTAAATACAAAAAAAAAACACCCTTTTGGGTGTTGGACAATTTTCACTTTGGTGTCCTAAGATGGTTCTATTGAAATGAACTGCAAGCACCTGTGCCAATGTGTCTCAGTTATTATTCCAAGATACAGTATTAAGGGCTTCCTTCAAGGATCCTCCTTTGAAAATATGGAATTTATATGGGATGACATAAATTGCCACACATCATTTATAAAGATAACATTTGAAGAACATAGGTGGGGTGCCGCACAGGGATTGTCGATTACTAGCTGGGGGGTGGGGGTGGCCGCCACCCGCCGATAATAATCCACGGGGAAGCGGCGCTAGATTGCCGTGCGGGGGGGGCTACTCACTCACTCACTTGCTCCCCGCTCCCTGTACCCTGCTGGGATGAGTTCCTGGATTGGTGCTGCTACCGTATTTGGCAGCTTCTGCAGCTTTCCACAGCACCTGCTCTCCTTGGCGGCTCAGCACCGCCCTCCAGTGGCCGGCGCCCTAGGCAAATGCCTAAAGCTGCCTAGTGATGGCACCGGCCCTGCACATATACCATTTAAATGCATTTGCTAAATATTGTTAGATTAGTTTTTTTATATTTGTAACTGATCTCAAAGCACAACTGTCTTTAAAAGTCTGAAAATACAATGCTTGTTTGAATGTTTGTTTTTGTTTGTTTTTCCCCACACCAGCTGCAGGGGCGGATCCAGGATAAAATGACAGGGGCGGCACTATGATAAAAGAGGGTGGGGGAGGGGCCGTGTTAGCGGTGCCAGTGTACATGCTAAGAGAGCGGCAGAGAGAGGGTGGGAATGGGATTAAAAATAGGCCCTGGCATTTAAAGTATGCAGGCTCACCATGGCGACAAAATTGAAGGATGTAGTTGTGCGCGCGCCGAAGGCGCGCTCCGGAAGAGGGGGTGTGGTCCTTGAGTTTAGTGTACCACATCATATACAACTTCTACACATTATGCAACAAAATACTAGACCCCATTATACTTGCCCATTACACATGATGCCAAATGGAATGAGCCAAAATTCACATTATGCCACATGGATTGTGTCAAAATTCACATAATGCCACACGGATTGAGCCAAAATTCACATAATGCCACACGGATTGAGCCAAAATTCACATAATGCCACATGGATTGAGCCAAAATTCACATAATACCACACGGATTGAGCCAGAATTAACATAATGCCACACAGATTAAGCCAAAATTCACAATACGCTTCATAAACAGGGACATTGTCTGTCAAAGGCGCGTATTAAACATTTACACCATAATGTCCATTACACGTTAAGTTACACACTATTATGTCCATTATGTATTATGCCAAACACCATAATGCCTATTAAAAATTATGCTACATAAGTGCTGCTTATCTACATGCTCATTGCCAAGGGTTCCATGCTCATTGCCAGAGGTTCCATGCTCATTGCCATGTGGGATTACATGCTCATTGCCAAGGGGGAATACATGCTCGCGGTAAATGGTGGACAGCTGCTGCCAGGCAGAAGTGATAGCCACTGACAGCGGCAGAGCCTGGCTGTATTCAAAGCACTGCAGGTCCCGGATATTTGAAATAATACCCCTCTCACACCAGAAAATGCATTCCCAGGTTGGCCCCTATTACACCAGCCTAGTCCCTGCATTTTCTGGTGTGAGGGGGAGAGAAAACCACCACTCCCCCCCTTTAACCAGTTATCTCATTTAACCGGCTATATCTTCGGAACCAACTGACCCATTTACATGAGACAAGTATCATATTGAAGAACTTTTGAGTGGGCTGTGAATGATTTTGGTCCAGTGAAAGTGGAATGTTTGGTTCCAGGGTAATTGGCCCTCAAAGGACATGAACAGCCATGAAATTACATTTCATTTCATAAATTAAAAAATAGGTTTACCTGCAATATCTCTGGAACCGATTGACCGATATGGACCAGCCTGGTATCATATTGAAGGCCCAGCGATTTGGAATTGAATGAGAACAACCACAAGCTTCTGTAATGCCAGGGGGGGAACTGGCAGCCATCAGAACTGGGTGGGGGTCGGAATTAACTGGTCCCATATTATCCTTTGGGGATAAACTTTACAGCTTTACCAGGCGATATCTCCGGTTCCCGGCGGGCTATTGACACAGGGCTGGGCTCGTTGGAAAGCCCTGGTCCTCAGCTAAAAAATGAAATGACAGGGGGGCACGTGCCCAGGTGCCCCCCCCCCCCCCTGAATCCGCCAATGACCAGCTGGACAGAATATACAGTGCCCATACACGGTACAATTGCTGGGTGGGATGATATCTCATCGCACAGCTCAAAAAGAATGTGCTGCACATTCTTTTTGTACTAGATTATAACTCATTGCATTGCAAAACTATGCAATGCGATCCAGTCCAAATTGTATACAATAATTGTACTGTGTATGGGCACCTTAAGTAAAGTTGAATCTGTCAATCTGTCTAAAGTGACATACTGCACTTCATAGGAAAGTCACCCCCTAAGGGTCATATTTAAAAAAAAAAAAAAAACATTTAGTTTCTGGTTCATACTTAACAGCCAGTGTATAAAAAACTCATTCTTCATACAATATACAAACAGCATCATTAAATGTTTATTGAACGATTCATTACAGTTTGACAGTAGTAATGCATATACATTACAAGTCCAGATACATATACGTAATTGAACTGGAAGATAATATTGAATACCCATGCAGAATATGATGCTTATTAAAAATATATATATATATTTTTTTAATTATTATTATAACATGAAAACCAGCAATAACATTATGTGGCAAAATTATCATAGCATATATACTGTATGTATTGTGAACTCTCAGCTTCTTCGATCCATTATATTGTGCCATTGTATTTTGTAAATGTTTTCGGCAGTGATATCAATTGCAAAACATTTTTAAATTGACTTTTCAGGAAGGTCTCATTGCCTAGCAACTACTTGGAATTCTCATTTTTGAAGGCAATTTTCATCAATTCTGCTTACTGAGAAGAGCTCTCATTTTCATGTCTCTTGGTATAAAAGAGGATATAAATTACACATATGGAGAGAATAAAGTGTAGGTGACCCCAGTTTGCAGCCTCCCATGATAACATGAATTTTTTTGCAAATTAAAGCATGCATTATTTTAAACTATTTCTATGCTTTGTTATTTTACAAGATTTCTCATAGTGGGCTCCCTTAAAACTATGTGATACTAGAGTGCATATATATATATATATATATATATATATATATATATATATATATATATTTACTACATTAAAGGCTACAGAAGTATTTTTGTGTGTGTTTTTTTTATTTATATATATATATATATATATATATATGTGGGTGGGTGGGTTTTTATGTATATACAAAATAATGCACATCATTACGACTAAACAAATAATTTATCTTTAGTTCGCTCTGTATATCTTTTTTTTATATTAAAATTTCATATTCAAGTGTCATTAATATTTTGACAAGTACTTTACCTAACTCATAAGGTGTTCTATCTGGGTGTGGTATGGGGCTCCGACAGTGGGGATCCCGACAGTCAGTTTCCCGACATCGGAATTCCATCTGCCGGTGCTCTGACGGGGGCAAGCTCAAAGAAGCCCCTTGCTACTCTCGCCACAGGCTCTATTCTCCCTCTATGTGGTTCGTGGACCCCCACAAGGGAGAATAGCCCCTGTGAGTCGGAATCCCCCCTGTCGGATCCCGATGTCGGGATACTGACTGTTGGGATCCCCACTGTTGGAGCATCATCCGGCACCAGTTCTATCTTTATTTTCATATTGTTTTATATTCATATTGTTTTTATTGTTTTTAAAGAACTTCAGACTGAAAAGCTATGTCTGATTATTTTTATGTTTTAGAAAATGGAGTTGGAAGACATAGAGCGTAATTCAGGATCAGTCAGTACCTGGCGTATTCGCTCTGGGGACCGTTTGTGCGGCTCTGCACATGCGCATATTTGCACATGTGCAGAGCTGCTGTATAAGCACCTTCGGCGACTATCATAGTCACCGAGGCATTCATACGGGAAGGGGAGGGAGGGGGGGGGGCAGGCAGGAATGTCCCCATGAAAACACTGGGCATTCCCCTGGGGACATGGGCGGGCTGATGCCTGCCAGGAGCTAGTGGCTGACTTTACTTGACATCAGAACCTGCCCCCTCTTCAGCAGACACCGAAGGAAATAAAAGTCAGTCCGACTGACTTTTATTCCCAAAGGGGAGAGAAATCATTTGATGGTCGAAGACCATTGTATGATTTCTCTCCCCTTTCTGCCGCATGTGAGGGAATGTGTTTGTCTACATCCCCTCGCATAATCCCAAGGGGATGCGGCGGTGGGGAGGGCGACCTGGCGTTTGGCCGAATGGCAGGTGAACGACTGCTACTTAGTGAGCAGTGTTGAATCACCCACATACTGTATAGTTTAGTATACATATATTTGTGCTTCCAATTTTTTGCATTATAAGTACTTAATATGGTGTCTAATTCAGAGATGTATGCAAACCTGATGGGGAGCGATGTTTAGCGACTGCGTAGGCAGCGGCAACGGACTGCGCCCATGGGAACACCCAGCTTTTCATGGGTGTTCTCAAGAAACTGCTGGGCTTTCCCATGTTAATTCAGCAATGACACGGGTACAGTACAGGGAGCACGTAAACCTAAGACACCAGAGAGTTTCTTACATTTGCGTGTACCTTAAAATTCATTCAAAACTGCGAATTTCACAGCTTTGCATGTGGACCAGAATAATTTCCTTTATGAGATCACTCGCAGTGCCCCTTAAGCTTGCAGAATGCCATTTGGGAGTGGAGTGGTGGTGTGACTGCCCCATTTTCTGGACATTCTTAACCTGCATTAACTGCAGTGTTATCTCCTACTCTGGAGCCAGGTGCTGCACATACAGTTACAGTGCAGCAGCTGGCTCTTGTCACTGATCTAGAATTGGCACTTTGGAGTCACCCATTGGCTTGTGAGACCTGGGTGGGGCAAGCACCCCCTTAGTAATGCCAATCAGTGGCTGCTTCTTTGTCCTGTACAGCATTTAGCTGTTTTTCCTAATCAGTGGGTCAGCTGTTCCCTGGCAGCAGTCACCAAAGAGCTTTACTCAGTCTTGCAGGATATCGATGTCAAATATCACAAGACACTAAATTCCAGAGCCACGGCAAAAGCAGTCAGAAGAGCTGAGTAGTGTATGCCAAGGCACCATTTTAGTCAGCATTTGGATAGTCAGTCCTCAGTGTTTTCCCTCCTCCCATGGTGCAGAGTATTGGTGCTGGTGACTCTGACACATAGGCCCTGATTCTATTGTGATCGCTCTCCTCCGTGTTCGCACAGGGGAGCGGTGTTTTGCGGCTGTGCATGCGCATAAATATTGTGCGAACTGACACAGCAAATTGATTATTTGCTGTCCACTCACACACACAGCAGTGCGGGGTTGGGGCGGTGGGCCCTGGTCGCGTCCATGGGAATGCAGCAGTTATATATACACAGTTCTTCACATGTAGAAGTCAGACAATTAGGTTCCCGTCTGCATTCGCATGGGGACACCCAGTGTCTTCCTGGGTGCACCCTGTGTTTTTGCCTCCATCCCGTCCCCACCGATGCGAATGCCACGCCAACTATGGAAACCCTGCACATGTGCATATGAGAATATGCGCATACGCAGAACATAAACATCGGTCCCCTGTGTGAACACGCAGGGGACCCAGGCGACCTGAATCAGGACCTATATGTATATCTGACTTCGGGGAGCACCACCAAAGATTTATTTATTAACAGATTTTTAGATAGCGCAGCATATTCCTTTGCGCTTTACAATTGCAGACAGTAATACAACACTATGGGAATTTGCAGAAAATTAACCTTGGCAGTTTTTTTTTATTTTGTGTAAAAATACATTTCCTCAAATATTCCTGGGAAAATATTTACACTTTGCAGTGAACTGAGAAGAGATTTGGTGCAAAATCTTACCAACAATTGTGCTTTTCATCAGTACATAGAAGGGTATTCTGGTTGATTCGCAAGGCTGCGAATTTGCATCCTTGCGAGTCCACCAAACCCCGCCTTGCGAATGGTGGCCTGGCCGCCACCCATTCGCACTCTAATTCCCTCGCAGGGCCTGTGAATGGATGTTACACAGTTCCCATTTGTAAATGGCCTAGGCCGTCGCTCCACGCCACCCACCCCCACACTTGGATGCGTGCGCTCTTCGCTGTGGCCGCACGAACCCTGCGTCTGCACATGTGCAGAAATGATCGCTCCCCCATGCGAACACATGGGGGAGCGAATGACCCAGAATAACCCCCATAGTGCAGATTGCGCTGTACTCACTTGTAACATGCAGTTCCAACACAAAAAGTACACGGTCTGCACATAGACCATCATGACACTATTTAAGTATATTTGAATATAATCTATAAAATGCTTTGAGGTAATTAATAGCAACACATTGTAGATAATTAATTATAGGAGGAGAAATTTGAAATCAATGTAGTATGAGCCTCCATACTTCTAATGAAGTAATATATATATATATATATATATATATATATATATATAAGCTTTGAGAATAGGCCTGGCACTCCTCCAACTAAGCACAGGACCCAGGTGCCCTCCGGATCGGTAGTATAGAAGTTTTGATAGAAGAAAACAAACGCGGCACTCTGGGAATTTTAAGCATAAAACGTGTATTGTAGCAAAGATAGCTTCCAACGTTTCGGGGCTTGTGTCACCCCTTTGTCAAGGAATATTGTGCAATATATATATATACGGTACTTGTGAGTTATCTGGACGCCCGATTTTTTGATTGTATGCCTTAAGTTAAGGCATACAATCAGATGCGATGCGATATCGCATCGCATCGCATCGCATGCAACCATCGGATGCGATGACCCGATTTTTCCATAGGAATCAATGTTAAAATGGACTGAGTCCATTTTAACATGGAATTCAATGGGAAAAAGGGGTCCTTTTCATACCCCTACTATCCAAGTGGGCATGGAGTTGGATATAAACCTGTGGCGAGCGTAGCGAGCCACCGAGCCCGAAGCGTGGCGAGCGAAGCGAGCCCCGCGAGGGGACGGTATTCCGTGTCCCCTCGCGGGGCTCGCTACGCTCGCCACACTTCGGGCTCGGTGGCTCGCTACGCTCGCCACAGGTTTATATCCAACTCCATGCCCACTTGGATAGTAGGGGTATGAAAAGGACCCCTTTTTCCCATTGAATTCCATGTTAAAATGGACTCAGTCCATTTTAACATTGATTCCTATGGAAAAATCGGGTCATCGCATCGCATCGCATCGCATCCGATGGTCGCATGCGATGCGATGCGATGTCCCGATCCGACCCGATTTAGAAATCGGGCGTCCGGATAACTCACAAGTACCATATATACATATATACTTTACTATATATATGGTGAACAAGTAATGCCCACAAATAGATATATATATATATATATATATATATATATATATATATATATATATATGGTATTAAATTGTGATTTAAGATCTACTTGCAAAAATAAATATTATATAGATTCAGTAAAATGTTACATTCCCTCCATAGTTATAATTAAAATCACATTGTTGTTGAAGTTTCCCCAAATATTAAAACTGTTTTGTTTTTTGGAATTCTTTGGAAATGTACTTGAAAATGTAAAACAGTGTTTGATTCCATCCACTTTTTTTTCTAGAATAATCTATTTTCAGATTATAGCAGAAATTTGGTTGCAATACTGCATGTTCAGCTTTCACACAATGGCAGAGAGTGAATGACTGATATAAAGTAAACCAGTTAAGGGACCTCATCTGTGTTTTATCTTTGATCCTGTCATAGTGAAAGAAAGTAGCAATTTTATTAAGACTGGAGATGGCTTCACACTTACTATTTTATTAGCTGTTTGATAAGCGACAGGGAAGCTGCACTATTTAATAGCAAGCACTTTGTGATTCTGTTTGTCAGAAAATTTGCTAGATTAATATTTTCTACTAGATTGAATGAATCCTGCTGTGCTTTTTATATGACTGTAAAGCACACATTTTTTTGTAATACATCTTTTAGTTATCAGGAGTGCATGTCTGGCCGTACTCTCTTATTTCCAGTAGTCATTTTAAAGCCTGGTGTGCTATTAAGAGCTAATAGTACCAGGAGTCATTGAATAGCTGTCCAGAACACAATGTGACAGGGGTTATAATAACTTGGTGCAAGCTCACGTTGTCACTTACATGTGGGTCTAAATATGTTTCTTCCGATCGTGGCATAGTGCTACACATAATGGCAAGATATGAAACAAATTAACTGGTATACATTGCAGCATAGAGAGAGTGGAAGCACCCAGATAGTACATAAGACATTATAGGACTGTAGACCTAATTCATCATGTGCCAGGGACATTCTGAACATGTGCAGTCTGCTGACCATGCCTGAATTGTGCAATTGTTGTGGAGGAATAACCTTGCAAAACAGTAAATGTGTAGGCTACTTAAGCATAATGTCATCTTGATATGGCTTTATTTCTATTGGGCCCAGTTTAGCATTCTGGAACTTGGTAAATGCAGTAACACTGGAGCCCCCATGCAAGCCTACAAGAATATATTTGCAGATGAGAGTGGATGGTTTTACTGTAGGTATTGGAGAGACAGATGTTCCAGCCTTCACAGCAATAACAACTTATTTGCCACACCCACAACTGTGCATATGCACTAAGCATGCATCCACGATCCAGAGAATTACTTGGTGTGTAAGCTCCAGTGAACAGGCCACAGCTTGCCATGGCTAATTGCTAGGTTGCCATCTATACAGGACACATTTACATGGAAGATCAGCCTAAGCATATCTGTATCTAATGCAATTTATTTATTTATTATTATTTATACAGTTTCTTATATAGCACAGCAGATTCCGTTGCGCTTTACTAATTTTGACAACACTGAAAGAACAAACTAGGTAAAACAGGCAGACATAGAGGTTGGCGGGCCCTGCTGCAAGCATACAATCTATAGGGAAATAGGAGGGAAAGACAAGGACAGGCATCAGTAATAGCAATCCCTTCATAGTTCATCTGGGGAATACTTTGCATTTATGGTACCCCTTCCCCCATGGATATTCTATGTAATCTGTATAGCTGTCTTGTAATATAACATTAATTGAATCCGATTTTGTATAATTATTATTTATAGAAGTTTTTGAGTTTTTTTTTTTTTTTTCATTTTTGTATGGCTTACAAAACAGACAGTAAGGTTTTTATTATTTAAGGAGGCCTACTTCCACCATAATCTTCCCGACATCATCACATTTGGACAGTATAGTGTAAATCTTAAACTATCATAATACAATGTGTACCCAGCCTAAGATTGGCAGCGGTGAGACCTGACTCCAGATGCAGGCAGCGACAGAGAAATTACAAGGGCCAGGCTGCATATGGCAGCATGACCCTCGCTAGTAACATTCTCTGATGTCCCTGCATACAAAGCCGAGGGAGTATGTCACTGACGACCCACTGGAGTGTGCACAGTCACAGTGGGTACACTCTATACGTTATATGTTGGCTTGATCTGCCGGATCAGAAGCCATACTATATAGTCTAATGCCTGGTACACACAAGGACGACTAGGGCACGATCCCCTCAATCTAGATCCAATTCCGACCAATTGGATGTAGATTGTGTGGTGATTGGGCCCTTTTCTGTCCTGGTGTGGACCGTTACCGATCCATTGCGCGGTCCCGCGATCGGGCGTTATTCAGATCCTACCTGCAGCAGGTAGGATCTTAAGAACGACCATACAGCCGGGTGCAGGTCGCCATCAGATCGGACCCGCTCACGGTGCACATCGTGAGCGGGTCGTGCCCCTCCGCATTATCGTGAGCGGATCTGAAGAAACACTGACGACCCGCTCACAATGTGCATCGTGAGCGGGTCGTCGTGGTGTGTACCCCACATTAGTGTGTACTCAGCTTCACTGTATATATCCTGCTAAATATAGTCAGAGCTTCAGAATAGGAGGTTTTACATCTGCTCTAGTAAAGTTACTTTTGTATTTGTACTGACTGTAGTCTCTTTGCCTGAATTTGAAATAGTATGATAGCTATTAAAAATTACCCAATTACCAATGAAGGCAACAATAAGAGCAATAAGCCATTCCACAGCACTTCTTGTTTGGTAATCTTATGAAAATAAAACACATATATGACATATTTTCCCCTTGTAGCTACTTATTAATACATGCATATCTTTTCTTTCTTTTCTTTTTTTTAAATCTGTCGAGAATATTTTTCTGACATCCTGCTACATTCATTCAGCGTAGACCTAATGCTTGACAGTGCATTAGCCAAGCTGTCTTAACCATTCAGGCGTTTTATCAGCACAACGAAGACAAAATAGCGTGGACTAAATTGAATCTTTGATGACTCTCTGGAGATAATGGGCTTCTGGCAATATGTGGAACATTGACATTAGGGCTGTAACCATTACTTATGTTTGACCTATCAGTATCATGGTGGTCTGAAATATGGTACAGCTGAACAATCTAGAACCTTATTACCCCAAATCTAAACTAAAATGTGTGATCACAGATATATTAGTCATACTTAATCAACTTATAGTATCTCTAAAATTATATATCTGACATAAACATGCTTATTACAGTATGAACTAATGTTTACAAATATACAGTGCTAATTTCATGTTGTATGGATCATGTGTGGATCATTAGGTCAACATTGTCTAGGTCGACAGTCAAAAGGTTGACCACTATTGGTCGACAGACAAAAACATGAAATAGGTCAACATGGATCAAGCAAAATGTTGACATGGAAATAGTCAACACAGGAAAAGGTCAAAACATATTTTTCACGTTTTTGTGTCTGTCGACATATGTCAACATAGACCCCCAATTTTATATTTTGTCCCCTCACATGGCTCATTTCGTACGCCATGCTTCGGGCTCGGTGGCTTGCTCTCAGCATGCTATTATATTTTCCCTCTATGCCAACATGGATGGAGAAGTAAGAACAAGTCGATTTAAAAAAAAAAAAAATCATGAACACCATGTTGACCTTTGCTTGTGTTGACTGTTTGTCAATACTGACCTATTACATGTCAACCTTTTGAATGGGTCGATCTATTGCATGTGGATCAATAGTGATCAACCGACTGTCTGTTGATCTAGACACTGTCAACCTATCAACCGGAAGAAAGAAAAAAAGTCGCAGCATCATGGTTACTAAAACATGTGAATGTATGCAAACTGAGGAGTAGCAGGGTAAAATGGTGCCTCAAGCAAGGGTATGTTTCTGCACCCTCTCCCCTTAGCTATTTTCCTTCTTATATTAATGCCCTTTATACATTATGCAACACACCACATTATGCCATGCACATTAATGCCCCTTACACAATATGCCACACAAACCGTAATAGCCACCGCACATTATGACACACAAACCATAATGCCCATTACACTTTATGCCACACAAACCACAATGCCCATTACACATTATGCCACACACCGTAATATAATGTTATGCCACATACAGTTATGCCGCATTTTATGGCCCACACACAAAAATTATCTTTACAAATGTCCTACAGTAAGGCTTCTACCCCATACATTAATTATACAAACATTTTTACCTACATACTCCTTGCACAGGGTTACATGCTCCTTGGCGGAGATTTATTGCTCATTGCTGGTGGCTACTTGCTCATTGCCAGTGGTTTCATACTCGCTGCCAGGGGGTTGCAAGCTCCTTGCAAGTGGGAGTTACAGGCAGGTTTACATACTTGTTGCTATGGGGGGGTTATATGCTCATTGCCAGGGAAGAAGTTCCATGCTTGTTTCCATGGGGGGGGGGGGGGGTTGCATGCCTGATGCCAGGGGGGAGTTATATGCTTATTTCCAGGGGGGTTGCATGGTCGTTGCCAGGGGGAGTTACATGCTCATTGCCATGGAGGGGAGGATTGCGTGCTAGTTTCCCTCCAACGTTTCCTACTAACAGTGCACCAGCGCTCCTGTAATCTGCACTTCTGGGTAGCGATGGGCACGCTGCACTGCTTTGACAGACACTAGAGGTGTGGTAGGACCTCTATTGTCTGTCTCCTCCAAGCAACGGTCATTTTTGGAGGGGCCGCCGCGGACTGGCAGCATCAGTGCAACGGAGGAGGGAGGAGAGCGAGCCACTGGTACGCTCTTTCGCCTCCACTACACTCGAGCCAACCTTGCTATGCCTCTGTATGCACACAATGTAGACACATTTTTACACTATTTAACAATGAAGAAATGCTTCTGAAGGTAATACTTTCGGTGTACACAAATATCCTCATCAACTCTAATGAGCCCCAAACTTGGCATAATGCTTTGACTTTAGAATACTGACATTTGCCTTTGACTTGTTCTAAATACTCAGTAGGTAAATGTATCTGACAGACAATGGGGCAAATTTACTAAAATGTGTATTATACTGCATATGTGATGTTGCTTTGGGAAACCAATCAGAATTTACTTATTATTTATTTAGCACCCTCTAGAAGATAGTAGACAGGATCTGATTGGTTGCCCATAGCAACATCACATGTGAAGTAGAATTGACATCTTAGTGAATTTCCCCCAATGTCTAGGTCAATAGTCAATATAGTAAATACAAGGTAGACGGTGCGAAGGGACACTGTGGATACTTGGTTTAATACAAATCAATATAGTTTGATTTACTAATACAAAATTGTATACACTTTTAAAAAGTGAGAACACCGGCCGGTGAGATTTACATAAAACAGCGCTTTGCTATTTATTTCGTTTGGTTGCAATAGTCAATATGTCGACACTATATGGTCGACATGGTCAAAACATCACCGAAAGCAAAAGGTCGACATAGCTATGGTCGGGATGCAGTTAAAATCCCGGCGGTCGGGATCCCGACGCCGGAATCCCGACAGTCGAAATGCCGACACATTCTCCCTCCTGGGGTGTCCACGACACCCCTGGAGGGAGAATAAATTAGAGTGCCGAGCGTAGCGAGGCACCGTGCCCGCTGCGTGGCAAGCGCAGCGAGCCCGCAAGGGGGGGCGATCCACGTCCCCCCATTGTCGGCATTTCGGCTGTCGGGATTCCGGCGTCGGGATTCTGAACGCCGGGATCCCGACCGCCGGGATTCAATACTGAATCCCTATGGTCAACGCATGTAAAGGTCGATGTGAGTTCTTTGGGGATTCCTTTTTTTCTTTCTTTCTTTTTAAGTTTTTCATACTTTATAAACAACATGGACTGGTGACTGGGAATGGTAAAGTGTGCACGGCATACGGTACACTAATTGGGGGTTTAAGTGCTCAGGTGTTGATAACGACAACAAAAAAAGTGAAAAACGGTACTCTTTACTTAGAAGGGCGCCCATCTCGGGCATCTCGGGCATTGAATGCACTAAAAAATCAGGTGCGATGCGACAGACGAGATGCCCGAGATTTCCCATAGGGAACAATGTTAAATGTCTCAATTGACCCGATTTTCCTGTTCAATGCCTCAATTGACCCAATTTTTCCATAGGAAACAATGTTAAATGGGCCACAGAGGCCAAATAGGCACCCTGAAGTGAATAATGGCCACCCGAATAGTTAACGCCACCCCACGATCAACGTCAAACCCGAAGCGTGGCGAGCGCAGCGAGCCCGAGAGGGGCGGCGGTACGCGTCCTACGACCTTTTCATACCCCCACTATCCACGTCGGCGTGGAGTTGAGAATAGAAAGTGTGGCGAGCGCAGCGAGCCACCGAGCCCGAAGCGTGGCGAGCGCAGCGAGCCCCGCGAGGGGACGCGGATACCTTCACAGGTATCCGCGTCCCCTCGCGGGCTTCACAGCTGTCCGCGTACCCTCGCGGGGCTCGCTGCGCTCGCCACGCTTCGGGCTCGGTGGCTCGCTGCGCTCGCCACACTTTCTATTCTCAACTCCACGCCGACGTGGATAGTGGGGGTATGAAAAGGTCGTAGGACGCGTACCGCCGCCCCTCGCGGGCTCGCTGCGCTCGCCACGCATCGGGTTGACGTTGATCGTGGGGTGGCGTTAACAATTCGGGTGGCCATTATACACTTCAGGGTGCCTATTTGGCCTCTGTGGCCCATTTAACATTGTTTCCTATGGAAAAATCGGGTCAATTGAGGCATTGAACAGGAAAATTGGGTCAATTGAGACATTTAACATTGTTCCCTATGGGAAATCTCGGGCATCTCGTCGGTTGATCACACCCGATTTTTTAGTGCATTCAATGCCCGAGATGCCCGAGATTTTTTACTAACGATGCCCACGATCAAAATCGTGGGCGCCCTTCTAAGTAAAGAGTACCTGAAAAACTAATGTTGATCTTTTCATGTGTCTTTTACCTGTGTTGACCATGTGTTAACCATGAACTGTGCAGTGGCAAATGCAGGATTTTTAGAGGGGGGTTTCTAAATGTAATCCAAAACCTCCTACTCTGCAGCGCATTGGATTAAGTATGGGAGTCTGGGGGAGTGGTAAGAGCCCTAAAAAAAATTTTTTGATACACTGGATACTGTATGAAAGAGTATTAATACTTAACAGTACAGATCGTCTATAGTATAGGTTGTTTCAAACTTTTAAATAAGATAAGTGGTCAAGAAATGTTCAAACATATTATAATAAATAAATGCACAAACATTATAGAACCAGTACTGCACTTTCTAAGATCACAATCTCCCACTTCATGATAAAGCTCCTGTCTCTTCCTCCTGGCATCTACTCTCTGGTCCATTGCAATGTTTGAGAGCTCAAAATGTGGTAGAAGAAACTGGTACACTGGGCATGTGCAGCAGCTCTGTTCTGTCCCGTACACTGCATGATTTGGTGGCAGCACTATTGATCATATTAAATACCAGTGCTATTGTTGTCATACCCCCCCCCCCCCATTTTTGCCTATGCCATAGATAAAGCATTGACCTACATGAGTGCAGCTAGAAGAAACTGTTCCTACTATGAAATTGTTTATTTTCTAAATGATGTCTGTAAATTATATTTTTAAAGCCTTCATGATGTATTATCTGAAATGTGTCTTCTAGATTATTAAATGGGTGCTTACTTTTAATTATATACGGTTGTAGGCATCTTACATATAGCAACCATTCCTAATTTCTAGAGTAAATCATATTTAATAAACTAATTCAGTTAAGAAAGATTTTTTTTTCATTCTTTGATGTTGCTTCATATTTCAATAAACTGTACTCAGCGGTGCACACAGGCATTTGGAGAGTTTTGCTGTTGCAGCAACAGAGCACAAACCTTTGCCCCCTATCAACAAATCTTGCTAGCATACAGTTTTCAATTATGCCCTTTAACCTGATGGCGTACAACCGGGCAGAACACCCCAGAGACTGGCCTAACTGTGGAGAAATTGACCCTCGCCCCAGGGTTTTGCTGCTCTTAAATAAAAGTTAAGCAGTTCTGGCTGTCATTTTTTTCTGTCTATTGAGATGCATGGCAAATTGGTAAACATGATCTTATAATAGCATAGCAATTTATTTCCTATCTAAACCTGCATAAAGGAATTGTCATGCTATTCTATCCACACAACACTGATAGATAATAGATTTCAGGGCAAAATAAATCACCACAATATATTTGATGGTTTATATTTACATAAAGATTTAGTAATGTTTTTGAAGCAAGAATTATGTTATTCAATAGGCAAGTAAATAGACAAGGAGTAATACAGACAGCTAGAGGAGGTGTTAGTCAAGATACCTGCAGCAGCTACTTTTGCCCTGAAGGGAAAAAAAAATATGCATATAATTATAAATAAGAAACCACAGCCCTGTACTCTCACCTTAGAGCAGTCAACTGCTGGGGTGCCATTTAGGTTTATTGCAAATAAGCAGTGTACTAAGAAATCTCAGAGGGAACCCACACAGGGGAAAAAAACAGCACTCACCAGTCTGAAGTTCAAAAAATGAATCCAGAGTTTTATTTCTGCAAGATCTGCTGACATTTTGGTCCTCACAGGGACCTTTATCAAGGCAGCCACAGTGTCACCAGTAACAACCTAATCCAGTGTAGGGGGGGGGGGGGGGCATGTGGCAATGCTTTTTTTAAAGCAATAGGGTGAAATCTATTTGCGTTCAGCAAGTTATTCTTCTCAGTCGGTTTGGTGTACAATTCTGTACTGATGACCCCATTGTTAACCTTAATCAGGACATCAAGGTAGTTGATAGAACGTTGTGATGATTATGTGAATTTAATTTGAGATGATCTTGCATTGATTGATCTCATCAGTTCCTCAAATTCAGCTTCTCTGCCGGTCCACAGCATGTGTGTGCACTAAAAAATTTTCACGGACTTCACTATTATCAAAGAACATCATCTTTTCTTCCTTAAACATGTATACATTGGCAAATGATGGTGATACGTTGCTGCCCATAGAGCAGCCCGATCTCTGCCTGCAGAATTTCCCATTGAATAAGAAATAATTCTCGGTCAGTGTCAACCCTAACAGATTTAAAAATAGGTCCAGATTTAAGGACTGCATGTTGATAATCAGGAACTCTTTCATTGCAGTCAGGCCTTCTCCATGGGGAATGCTGATATAAAGGCTGTTCACGTCCATTACACAAAGTAATGTGCCAGGTGGTACACCCATCACCTGTTTCAGGGTGTTCAAGAAATCGGTAGTGTCTTTAATGTCGAGGGTTGGTTTATGATGATGGGCTGTAGAATGCTGTCGAGGAACTGTGAAATGGGCTGGAAAATGGAGTTCTGGGCCGAGATGATTGGTTGTCCTGGTGGCTGTTCAAGATTCTTGTGTATCTTTGGGAGAGTGAAGAATATTGGTACTGAGGGGTTCTTCTGTATTAATACCTGCTTGAGTTTATCCGTGATGTAACCTTGACTTCATGCAGCCAGCAGTAGGTTATCCAATTTCTTTTTGTACACATCAGTTGTATCTCAAATAAGGTGTTCATATACTAATGTGTCAGAGAGTTGTCACATACACATGGAGCACCTCTCAAATATCTTCCTTAGGTTGTGGCTCACCATGGCTAGCCATGGCTATCCTATTGTTCTTAGCAGCAATGCAATACATAGCACAATACAGTAGGGGATTAGCAGAGTAATCATATTACTCCCTTAATCCTATTAAAGGGCTAGATGAGGAGGGCACCATTTGTATGCCGTGAGATCTTGAATCACCAGTCCGCCGCCTTTATCTGCAGCCCGGAATACTATATCTTGGTATTTACTAAGTTGGATGAAGGTCAATTGTTCTCTCTTGCTAAGATTGCAATGAGTGGGATGTGGAGCTTTCACATATCGGGTAACTGATACATACTATATCTAGAATAACAGTGTATATGAAGCAATAGAAGCGTTCTGAGACTGGGGATCAATGGTTGAAGTGCTTTTTCATTTAATAAATTGATGATGCACTTGTTCTATGGGAGCCTTTGAATCTGAGGTTTCTACTATGTCTGTGAAGGCTATTTTCCATGTCAAAACATCATGTAATATAGTGGGGACAAAGGACAGTCCATGTTCAAGTACTCTAAGTTCATTATCATAGTGGTCTTATTTGAGCCTCGAGTTTTGGCGGCCCCTGCGTAGGTCGGCCTACCCCTCTTTTTTTGGTGGCTGTTGCTGTCGCACCCTCCTAAGGGGTCCCTAAAGGGATTGGTTGTTCTGGTGCGTCAGGCTCCACATAGAAGTCACTGTCACTATTGGATGACACTTGAGACATCTTGGGTGTAGCGCCCTGTGCTCTTCTGAAAGGCCTGCATCTCTGTGGAAGGAAAGACCTGTGTCTCTGTGGAAGGAAAGGCCTGAGTCCCTGTGGATGGGTACCTAGGTGTCCATACTTTATTGTTATTATAATCATCCTTTACTGTAAAGTACTTATTTCCTTTGAACTTCAGTAACTCTTTTTGGTGATTGTCACATTGGGCCTGTAACTTTGCATCCAGTCCTGTGACGTGTCTTGTGTAAACTCACTTTTATGTTTGTCTTCAAAATTGCCTACCCGGTTTTTTGCAGTTTTCAGTTCTTGTCCAGCTTCTTCAATTACAAGAAGTATAACATCGTGACTGCATTTATTTAGCATGTCAACCCAACAGCGACAAAAGTTGGGGTTATGTTGTCCGATAGTCGGCGTGTTTCTTACTCTGAAGCCGCGTGGTATAATCTTTTCACGATGGTAGTCAGAGAGAGAGAGACCCAATAATAATAGTAATAGGTAATCAATCTCCCTCTTCTTTGAAAAAGGTAATAAAGTTACCAAAACATCAGCCCGTTAAGCAGTTGTTGGTCTGCATCATTTCCAAAGAGAAAAATCCAATTTAGTGCCGCCCTGTTGTATCAATTGATACTTACTTGTATATATATATATATATATATATATATATATATATATAAACATACTGCTCAAAAAATAAAGGGAACACTTAAACAACACAATGTAACTCCAAGTCAAACACACTTCTGTGAAATCAAACTGTCATCTTGGTAAGCAACACTGATTGACAATCAATTTTGCACACTGCTGTGCAAATGGTATAGACAACAGGTGGAAATTATAGGCAATTAGCAAGACACCCCCAATAAAGGAGTTGTTCTGCAGGTGGTGACCACAGACCACTTCTCAGCTCCTATGCTTTCTGGCTGATGTTTTGATCACTTTTGAAAGCTGGTGGTGCTTTCACTATAGTAGTAGCATGAGACGGAGTCTACAACCCACACAAGTGGATCAGGTAGTGCAGCTCATCCAAGATGGCACATCAATGCGAGCTGTGGCAAGAAGGTTTGCTGTGTCTGTCAGCGTAGTGTCCAGAGCATGGAGGTACTATCAGGAGACGTGGAGGAGGCCGTAGGCAACAACTCAGCAGCAGCAAAGCTACCTCCACCTTTGTGCCAGGAGGAGCACTGCCAGAGCCCTGCAAAATGACCTCCAGCAGGCCACAAATGTGCATGTGTCTCCTCGTTTTGATGTTTACTATCAGTGTATCGTGTGATTGGACCAATCACACGATACACTGATAGTAAACATCAAAACGAGGAAAGTTTTATTCCAATAAGACCTCAATAGATACGAGTGACAAGCTGTCACAATTAGCCGCACCATTCAAAAAAGGCGATTAGCCAATGAGGATAAGGTAGGGGCTGGATTTAGGATGATGGAAATGGCCATTGGCTAATGAAAAATAAAGACACGTGTTTAAATGCAACTGGGGCACCAGAGCGGGTTGCCCTGCGGAATCGGGAAGCGAAATGCGTGCGCTGGCCGCACCAGCCGTGTGGGTCCTATCCGCGTGTGTCCTAATAATTGTTATCAAACAGCACTGAAATGTATTTAGCTCTTTTAAGAGCTGTAATGTACTTAGCTTAAACGCATGAGGCAGGTTCAGACCTAGAGCGCTGTGTATTACTCATGCTGAGGATCTCAGCTCGTATCGAGAACTTGACTCTAATACCGCTCTGTCTGTCTCTGCTAATACTGTTATCACTGTGCGCATATGAGAATGAGAAGTGGTTGCGGCCGCACCACGTAAATGCAAGACTACGAATCCTGTAATCCTTTGATATTTAAAAACGCACTTTCTGACTGAATACGTGTGCAGCAATAATATGTATGTATGTATGTATGTATGTGTGTATGTATGTATAAATAGATAGATGTGATAGTGGGTTAGCTTCATCAGACCGTGATTCTTTTCTCTGGTTAGAGAGGTTCCGTCCAGCCATGAGTTTCAAAAACAGATTTTTAACAACATATTTGTTTTACTTTCCATTTTTAATACTTATTATCCAGTAGGAAATAATTAAATGGAGATTGAAGTAAACTTTGCTTTTCACTGCCAAATGATCTTCATCCACATGTAGTAAGTAAAATTAATGTGTTTAACCCCTTGGGTTGTGGGTTTTGCTGGGGTAGGACAAACCTACCAGGGCAGGTTTGGCCTGCCCCAGCAATACCCACCACAGAACGTACGTCGGAGCTCCCCTGCCGCTGCCCCGGCTGCCATTCACAGCAGACAGTGAAGTGGCAGGCTCGGGAATGTGTTCGGGGTGGTTCGGGAGGACTCGGGCATACAAACTCCCGAGTTTCCCCAAACCGTGCCGAACATCCCCGAGCCTGCCGCCTGCTCACTGCAACTAATGGCAGCAGGGGAGCTCCGGTGTACGATCGCCAGAGGGGAGGGGCATGGGGGAGTGACAGGAGGGGAGAGGGGTGCCTGGAGAGGTGATGCGCCAGTGGTGCACAGCTGCAGACACAACTGGCACACACCTTTATATTGGTGGTATGCCCAGAAGCGCAGCTGAGCCTGGAAAATTTCCGGCCATACCACTGAAGTGTTTAATATTATTGCATTTGTAACTACAGTTCTTTGTACAATAAGAAAAATGAATCATTACTTTTTTATTTTCTGTGTAAAATTAACCTCCCTATTGAAATAACAAAGGCACTGTTGTCAAAATGAAAAATAATGCTGTTTATGTATCCTTTTTACATAATAAACAATTGTGAAATAGTTAGCACTGGAGAATTCAATTCAAAATCTCTGATCCCTGCAGAAGGTCGCAAAAAACTAATTATCCTACAGAATTGTCAACACCATTTGGATAAAAACTCATCTCTGTATATGAGACAATCAATAACACATTTATTACAAAGTAGATCAAGTATATATCCGTTAGGGCTTTAGTCATTGGTTATATTTACCCTATATGTATGGTAATGGGCTACAGTATTGTACAGTTGAAGAGTATGGTGAATATTTACCCCATGATAATTTGTATGTGGTTCTCTTGATTTTACATATCCAGTAAATATCTCAGAACTGAGTATGCATTATATAAATTGTTATTTGTCTTCTTTCAAAATAAGGACATTTTATGGAAAAGGTTCCAGTTTGTCTAGGCTGACATCTTGGCACTTGTGTTTCCAAGAGATAATATCATTTAACCAAAATGTCCTAGCAATAAATAACTAGGTTTTGGTGGGATTTGTAATTCCACAATAATCTTCCTTTACTGATTACTTCTTTATTTACTTTCTGAGCATTGTCCAATTCATTTCATTTGTCAGAGTTGGAAGTTCAGGGACAGAGCCGCATTGCAAAGGACAGCTCTTATGCGTTAATAATGACATATGTTTGTGCATACAGTATGTCATTATTATGGATGCGGGAGTCGGTGAATGAAGTTGGACCTTGGATGTTAGAGCTGCCGAAAATGTCTCCATCTTTAACCCTTTGAGTGCCAATATCTCCATGAGAGATGCGCAAAATATCCCCTCAAAATGCCAGTGTCCCTCACATTTTTTATATAAATTCAAATAAAAATGTGGTGTAAAAAAATTATATTCCCAATGCACAGTAAAGGTAAACATTACAGATCATTATGATGAATACAAATGTTTGCTTGACCTCTCTTTTGACAAATTCACTTGCCAGTCAAAGGGTTAAGCTAGAACTGATTATTTATTGGTATGCTCTATCATGCTAAAATTGTATGGCCTTGTAGGTAGTGTTCTTATAATGTATTATTTATGTAAATTTAGATGTTTCATATTCTAACTGGCCTTATAACTTTATTGTTGTGCTGCGGAATGCATTGAACTTTTCAAAGGGAGTTTTATAAATATTGTTAGTACAAACGCACATTAGGAACTAGTAATATTTACATAATCCACATCATAGTGAAGGGATATAATACTGTAGTATCATGTGATATCACACAGTTCAGGTGTACACTAAAACCTTATTAGGTGCATTCTTTATGCATTATTCTGTCTGCATTGGGTCATGAGTTATACATTGCTGGGCAGATAAAACAATTTCTCATTTCATGATGCAATATTTAAATCACCACATGATCTCTGCAGCTCACTGAGGTCTGACTAGAGGTCTTGTTTCATTTGTTCATTTCTTCAACCTCCCAGTGTTTTCTTGTTCTTTGAAATCTCTCCACCCTTACAAAATTCTTATACAAACAGACAACACCAGATTTTAGTAAGACATCACACATCATAAACACAGCATAAACTATTGAATTATTTTGCTAGGGTTCCATGCTGTTTATTTTCACATTCCTTTGGTTTGTGAATACTTAACATCAACTACAATTTATCATGTCAAAATAGAAGAAAATGACATTAGGTATTGTGATGTATTGGTATATTTTTTTTACATTAGTCTTTTTGGCGAACTGTATGCTATAAGTAGTTGTAAAATAGCGCTGGTCTGTTTATTATAGACTAAAAGCGCTAAATCAGAATATGAAATCAGAATACTTTTACAAGATTTAGGACTTTCATTCATTTATTAAAGCCCCCCTCCTCTGTGTTAGTCTATCACTTTGTATTATGGCAGGGATTGGGAACCTTTGGCCCTTCAGCTATTGTTGGACTATATATACCAGCATGCCCTGCTACAGTTTTTCTATTTGGCCATTCTAAAACTGCTGGGATGTGTAGTTTAACAGCTGGAGGGCGAAAGGTTCCCTATCCCTGCACTATGGAGAAGAAGCCTGCTTACCAATGGTAGCAGTGGCAGAGCATGGCCAATGCTAGTGTTTAGTGTTTTTCCTCTATATCTGCCTTTGTTCACTATTTTTTAAAATTAAAACCCACATCATTTTCCTCAATGCTTCTTCCCTGAATTATATTCTACAAATAGCTGAATAGAGGATTTAGAAAATATGGCAATATATTGGAAATGTATCTGTAAAATGGCAGAAAATAAGTTATGTTAGCAAATATAATTACCATACAGTATATACTCGAGTATAAGCCTACTTTTTCAGAACATTTTTTATGCTGAAAAAGCCCCCCCCCCCCCCCCCCCCCCCCCCCCCCCCTTGGCTTATACTCGAGTGAGGGTCCCACTTGAGTCAATACGTTTTCCCAGTTTTTTTGTTGTGAAATTAGGTGCCTAGGCTTATATTCGGGTCGACTTATACTCGAGTATATATGGTATTTAAAATAGACCAAATAATTTAGTGTCCGAGTTAAAAACTCCAAAACTCTTTAATAACTTTCAGTATGTTGTTGACACAGACAAAACTAGGATTTTCGCATACTTGCCAACTTTTCGAGAAGCGTCTCCGGGAGAAGGCCGGAGAGGACAGCCGGCTATTCAGGTCAGGGGGCGGGGACGGGGCTGATGACTGAAAGCGATTTGCATCATTTTAGTCCCTCCCCTTGCCGCGGACCCGTGAAAAAACGGTAATTAGTGCGGTAAGAAAGGGGGGTGCGGGGGCTGCCAGGCAAAAACGGGAGGATTGCCGACCTTCCCGGTGGGCCGGAAGGGGGACCCGATTTTTCCGGGTGGGTAGGCAAGCCTGGATTTTTGTCACCCAGGGCAAGGCAGCAATGTGTCTGCAGTAGCTTGCACTCTCTCATGTCTCTTCAGTAGTCTGTGTACCCCCTCTTCCTGTATCACTGCAGAGACCTGTGTTTCCCCATTATACAGTACCTCTGCAGCACCAGCCTGTGCTTGTGTTACCTCTCCCCCACCACCTACACTTACTTGTCAGCATGTCTGATGTCATGATGTCTCTTGTGTAGTACAAGTAAGGGAATTTTTTATTTTATTGTGCTGGTTGATCCTGGACCGTCTGTGCCTGCACCCTGCTCATTAATCCAGTCACTGGCCTACCCACTAAAGCCTACTCCCCTCCACGGCAATAACTTACACTGCAAAATCAGGTTAGGTTTGCTGTGTGAATGATTGCTGCTTTAAAAATAAGGCAATGCTTGTGCAAAGTCCTGCACAGGCAGAATTGTGTATTAAATTTAGACCCACTGCACACCTCCCACCTTTAGTGCAGTAAGAGAGGGATGCTGATGAGTGCCTCCGGCATGCACCCGACATTTCAGGGAGTGGTCTATACTCACTGAATAGACGCTGTGCACATGTGCATAGCATTTATTCTCCGCTGAGCTGAGCAGCAGCAGCAGGCAGGGGGACTCCTCCCAAATGCCCCCACCCCAAAGTGTGACACTGCTGCTGCAGGACACAGGATTATCCCCAAAAAAGGGATGGTCCTGGGAATAGCGGGACAGTTGGGAGGCATGCCCACTGTATTAGTTATATATATATATATATATATATATATATATATATATATATATATATATATATATATATATACTCCAAGATCATATTGGCCTTGGTTACTGAAGTGTTTGTAACAATTGCAATATATTGTAAGTTGATATGTTTATTTAAGTGCTGAGATAAATATTTGAATACTGTAAGGGGTAACTTTACTAACAATAGTGTTTGCCAAAGTTGCTATTCTCATGAGAGTTTAGTAAATCTCTGAGATTGAAAAAAATGGCTAATGTCAAACACAGGAGTGAAATTAGAATTTGAACTGTAAATCATGGATGAAAATACAAATATATTTCAATACATCATCTAAAAACTTGCAAGTACTATCCATAGAAAAGCAATACAACATGGAAAATTACAAATTGTGTTGTTAAACACAGTGCAAACTTGGACCAAAATAAACTTTAGAAATAACCATGTCTTTGAGCAGTGTGTTTTACTAAGCCTGCACATGTCCGTGTGAACTGTGCAGTGCCTCCTCGTGAAAAAGCATCAAAAGAGTTAAAAATAACAAATAAAACGGAGTGTGGTACGTGTGCACTTATAACTGTGTATCAGTATTACCTTCATTATACATTGTAAGCATGCAAGCAGGGTCCTCCTACCTCTATGTCTGTAATATCACCCAGGCTTGTTCTATCTCTGTTACTTCCAATTGGAAAGTACATCGGAATATGCTCCCCCAACACCACCCCCCCCCCCTTCCCTTCCTTCAATCTTCAAAGCATAACCAGCCCTGGGCTCCTTGAGTTGGAACTGGTTCAATAAAATACACAACACAAAATATGTAGGAGTCTTGGAGCTGGCCCTGGTTCTAAAAATACAAGGCACCAGCACCAGGCTCCAATAGCAGGGGGGACACCACAGCCAGGGTCACCTGGCCAAACTATTGATCCCCCAAGTGAGCCCAGGGGGCTAATATTTCTTTTACAGGTGTAATCTAGGTACCAGGGGAAGGCTTGCTCAGACCTGTATTCCTCCTGTAAGAGATCATTTTTAATATCTAATGCTCACTGAAAAGCTTTCAACCTGGCAACCATCAGCAAGGGGTGTGGGGTATAGCACTGGGATTGAGCCCAAACTTGGGACCCTTTTGTTGGGGTTGGGATTCAGGCCTTTTCCAGGAATACCTGGCCTGGGCTGACTTATTAGGGGGGATATTGCTTTGGTCAGGGTGAAAAGTAAATTGTGTAAAACCAGGACTGGTCCCAAGAGCCTGGTGCTTGTTCACCCTATGAATTAAGTCCCATGTATTTTTAAACCAGGGTCAGCTGAAAGAGCCTGGCTCTGCTTATGCTTGTGGTATCAGGAACCCATGCTTTTTTTTTCTTGAAAAACCCATGTACTGTATTCTTGTGAATCCAGTCATGTTTAATCTCAGGCCAAACACGATTCTTGTTAAATGTACCCCTAGGTATCTAAATAAGTCCAAGAGCATAGCATTGTGTCCCTCCTGAAGAGGGTCATGTTCTGAGGTATGAACCTGGCTTTATGTGGTTCATGGCTCTCTGCTAAATAGAGTGGTGGTAGTCCAGGAGCAAAGTCCCATCCAAAGTACTAATATAGTGATAGTAGGGGATTTAAAACAACTTTATTGAGTAGAAACCCCTTTTAAGTGTACTTTTTTGGTCTATTGAGAATGTGGGATAACATCAAATAAACCCTTTATACAGTACATTCTCTTTTCCAGAACATTTTTGTTCATTTCATAATACAGATGTTAAAAATAAATGCACATGGACTAAACATTTTATTTGAACCCAAAAAATATGGAATACAAATGCATTTTAAGGATGTAGAATGCGATGCAGATACAAAAAAAATCTAGCTAAAATACAGTACACAAGAACAGTATTATCTGAAGCACTTGTTAGCTTAACTGTATAGTAACACTCTTGCCAATTACATCTGCTTGACTTTAATCCTTTAGAGAATTATAAACAAATACTAATAGTCTCACCTGCTAGTTTTGTTTTGTCTTTTTGAGGCAACTAAGTAGAAAATTGTTTCAGGTAACAGCACGGTACTTCCAGAACAGCAAATATTGATGTTTTACGTGCTTTCTGCCGTGCTCAACCTGTCAGTTACTTTGTAGTCACACAGCTATAGTTGATTTTCAGTGTAGAGTACAGCTGCAAGTAAAAGTCATTTGAGAAACATAGACTTGCAATATATTTAGTAAAGGGAAATAGATTTATATATGTCCATGTATCAAGCCAATTCATATATAATTACCTACAAACTTTAACAGTTTCTGAAAAAAAAGTGTTTCCTGCAAAATTGTGTATCATTATGTGAGTATTTTGTATGACTATTCACTACCCCTTTTAGTGGTTTTGTATATTTTTATGAAATCTATATCATGCTCACATGAAAAAAAAAACTAAAAATAATGTTATATTATTATATAATGTATTTGCATTTATTAGTTTATACTTGCAATTTTTTTGTAATGATCCAGGGATTGAACCCTGCAGCCGTGACTGCTGTTTAGAACCCTACTCTACCTCTATTGTTATTCCCTAGGGGCAACCAGATCCTGTGGTGTTAAGATTCACCTATAACAGCTACGTTTGATGGGGCGAATTTGGTCCGCCCCAACTCTGATGCCGCCAGCTGTTACATGGTACAAGGATCCGGAATTCCCTGGGAGTAGGCAAGAGGAGAACCTAACTAAAAGCTACATAGGAAAGGGGAGGAAACCAAATAACAATCAAGCTTGTTGCAAACAACAGAAAATGCAGTGACCTCATTGCAAACTCCTGAAAATACAGTGGCCTTGCCGCAATCGCTTGATAAACCTGTGACCTCATCGTAAACATGAGAATGAGTGCTGTCAATCTCAGGGGATGTAAACCTCACAGTACACAAAATAAATACACCATGCCAATACACAATAATAAGAATAACACCACACAAAAAGGGACAGCGACAACCTGCAGAACACGGGTAACTCACAGACTCCAGAATAAGTCGGTGGCAGAAGTCGCCCGCAGGTGGCAGAGGTGATGAATGGTGTGGAAAGGCAATGACCGGCAGGCAACAGCTCTAGAGTAACAACCCAGTAGCTATGAACAGCCACTATCACCAGGGCCTGTCAGGCCTGGCTTCCTTAAAAGTAAGCCCTGGCAAATGGAAAGGAGCCCGGCAGACCAGCCTCCCATACCCTAATTAAAGCATATGATGCTGGGCACGCATACAGAGGTGTCCTGGCTTCTTTTTAACAGCCAGGACTCAAAGCCATGCCACAAATGGGACTCGTAGCACTGTCCTTCTGATTGAGGCTGCAGCTGCTCCTGATTGCTCCTGCCTGATCTCCCATGACCCACCACTGCCAGCAGGTACTGGACACTGGGGAACACCTAAGGTTGCCAGACCTGCACCGGTCCATGCACTACAGGTCCTTGCATGCTAATAGAACCCCCCTTGTGAAGGGGTTGAAGAACCCCTATATCCATGCTTATGTGGGAACTGTTTGGAAAAAAAAAAGCTTTCTTAAGCCTGGGTGCATGTTAGTCTTCGTCTTTCACCCAAGACCTCTCTTCCAGCCCATAACCTTTCTAATGAACCAGAAATCGGAGCTGGCCTCGAGAGAACTTGTAATCCAGCACTCTCTCCACATGGAATTCCTGCTGCCATGAACCCAAACTGGTGTTCTTCCTCCAAGGAAATCTTTTGGAGGAGACAAAGGGTTTAAAAACTGAGCAATGAAAGGTATTGGCAATCTTCAGAGATCTGGGCAAGTCCAGATGAAAAACAACACGATTAACCTGCTTAGTAATCTTGTATGGTTTAATAAATCTTGGCTCTAACCTGTCCAAAGGTTGTAGCAACATAATCTTGCAGGTAGACAACCAAACTTTGTCCGCAACCTTGAAGGAACAAGGACGTCTAGACCTGTCCTCAATTTTTTTTTCCGTAAAGGCTGGTTTTTCCAAAGTTAACTGCATCTCACTCCATATCGCCCTAAGAAGAGTGGTCAGGGGTAATAAGGATGGAGGAGCATTAGGATCCAATGCGTTGGACCATGGGTGACAGGAGAAACCTTAGTTGCAGAATGACACACGTCTTTTTGCGCAAATGTTGCTAAAGGGAGACGTTCCAACCAGTTATCCTGGAGTTTAGATGTGTAACAATGCAGATATTGCTTAACAAATAGGTGTCTCTCCATTTGACTGAGGATGATACCCGACGTAACACTGAGTTTTATCTCCAAAGACTTGCAAAATACCCTCCAGAACTATTACTCCACAATAAAGTCCATGGAGATGTGGGACCATGGTCTAACAGGAGTTTCTAATGGATTTAGTTGGCGCACTGGCACGGCACAATCTGGACATGATAAAACAAACTCTTTAACATTTTTCGAAATGCCGGGCAACCAAACAGATTGAGATTAGAGTTTTAAAGTTTTTGAGATTCCTGGGTAAAGTTACTTTTATAAAACTGAGTCAAGATATCCTGTCTCAAACAAGTGAGAACAAAGAGACAATTTGCAGGAGTCTCATCAGGAGCATCTGCCAATCTTGCATGAGACTGGCTCAACTAAATATTAGCGGAATTATAGGGCTTACCAGAGAGACAAAAGCATCAGCTTGTATATTCTTTGCCCCTGGTCTATATGTGATCACAAAATTGAACCGCCTAAAGAACAATGGCCATTTAGAGCAGGCATTCCCAACCTCGGTCCTCAAGGCACACCAACAGTGCAGGTTTTGTAAATATCCAGGCTTGAGCACAGGTGACTTAATTAGTATCTGAGGGATTCTGATTAAACCATCTGTGCTGAAGCCTGGATATCACTAAAACCTGCACTGTTGGTGTGCCTTGAGGACCGTGGTTGGGAATGCCTGATTTAGGGGGATCAGCTCCATTTTTGGTGAGCATCACAATGCGTGCCACCAACCCGCAAAAGAGTGAATAAAACACCGGTAGTAGTTGGCAAAGCCTAAGAATCTCTGGAGTGCTTTGAGATTCCCAAGTCGCTCCCATTCCAGAAAAGCTCCAAGATTCTTGGGGTACATTGAAAACCCCTTGGGAGAAATAATATATCCCAAAAATGCTACCTTAGATACTTGAAATTCACACTTCTCCATTTTAGCATAGAGCTGGTTCTCACGCAATTGTTGTAAGACCTGGCAAACAAATACACTATTACAAATGTTTCCCAAAAATTATGAAGCACATCGTTGATAAAATCCTGGACCTGGTCCAGCGTGCTGTAGCCGCTCCAGATTGCTCCTGCCCGCTCTCCCAGGACACACCACCGCCAGGAGGTACCGGACATTGGGGGAACCCCTGAGGTTGCCGGACCCGAGGTTGCACCCCCGGGTTCCCAGGTCCTAACATTTTAATACAACATATATTGTTTTTATTATCTTTATATCTACCATAGTACATATTATCCATGACTATCCAACCAACCCCACCCCCCCCACACACACACATTTCCTCTCATAATTTACCACTACAGAAAATGTCATAATGTGAACATGTTACCAGTTGACCAGTTGAACGTGTAAGCCAGTTAAAGAAACACTGTCCATCGACTAAGTTATTAGTGGTATTAACTAATACCAGTGCTTAGTTGGTAGTAACTGATTTGCTATAGGAAACCATATGAACATTAGTGTTATATCTTGATGTGATAATGCATTGTGTCTCAGTCTTTAGTTTTTTTCTTCATTTATCTAATTAAATAAAATATGCCTGCACCATTTAATCTTATTAATTGGGTGAAAGTTCCTCCACATTTCATGCTAACTTAAAAGCACTGAAGCAAGTACTCTGCTCTACATGCTGATTTATGGCAGATTGCATCATCTAACATTTATTACAGTAACCACTTAATAGAATACATTGCTGAGATGCTTAAAACTGTAGCCAGGCAGAAAGATTAAAAGCAAAGCACAACATCATGCAGGATCAGTGCCGTATTAACCCATGGCCAGGCCCCCTCCAACACTTCAGTCTCAACCAGCTACAGCTGACATTTGGGAAGCAGAGCTTATACTGTACCATAATTTCAGTGTTCACACGGACTTCTATCGCACAGCACAAACATGCTTCTTCCTTTTCTTTTCTCATTTGATATAACACTTGTGTACTATTGGTCATGTACTCTCTAATGGTTAGCCAAAACAATGTGGTGGCTGGCCACACCCCCTTTGTGGACTGGACACATCCCTAAACATGGGACCCTGCTGCCTTCCCCCAGTGGGCCCTCCAATCCCCAGTCTTACACTGCTGTCAGTATTTCTCACCACATTGAATGTCTATAGCAGGGGTGTCCAAACTTTTTGCGATGAGGGTCAGATTTGGTGAAGTGTAAATGTGTGGGGCCGACCATTAAGCCTGACATTCTTTGAATTATTAATCACATCAGAATGCCCCCGTTCACTGTATGTCCCCCAGCCTGCCCCTCCTTCACTGTATGTCCCCCATTCACTGTATGTTCCCCACTGTACACCCATTCACTCTGTCCCCCAGCCTGCCCCCTTCTCTTAATGTCCATCAGTGCCTCCATTAATTTTATGTCCCCAAGCCTGACCCTCCTTCACTGTATGACTCCCATTCACTGTATGACCCCCATTCACTATGTACCCCACTCTGCTCCCATTCACTGTATGTTCCCCAGGGACAGGAGATGCTTGGGCTCCTGCTGCTTCCCTTCTCCACTCTGCATGTTACGGGAGCAAGCTTCCCCCTTGCTGCCCCCCCTCCCTAAACACTGCTGTCACTGACTTTGGACAGGCCTGGTCTATAGCATCATGCTGGACGAAGAGAATGCAAACGTTCTCATTAAGCCGACATCAACATGGTTCCTGAGTCATGGTGATTTTTTTTTTTTTTTTTTAGAGATTCTCCTTATAAGTAGCAATGTTTGGTTTATGGCTGCCTACGTTAATTTGCCAATAGTAGAATCCTTTTAAGAGTATGTATGTCTATTTTGATGTTAGAAGAGTGTGGGTTCATCTATTAAGAATATGTAGAATTTTGCAAAATGAAAAAAAAAAAAAATGTTTAAAGGCAGCAAATTGGATTATCAAAATATAAAGGAAAAACAAACAGTGCTACCAAAATCACTTCAGCTTTTATAAGTGGCCTCTCTGCTCTACTCTAAAATATTACAACAGCTTTTTATCATTGTGCAATTGTTTAACTAAGCATTAACTCTATAATAAGAAGTTCTGCTTTTTAAAAAATTCAAAACCTTTAAATTGATAGCTGATTTATTTCACTTCCTCTTGTGTCTTAATCTATCAAAACAGAGAGAACTATAATGAGATTTGACATGGCTCTCTTTTGCATTACCAAAGTAGTTTTTACAAGCTGTAATTGTACTCGGTTCAGTTAAATATACACGTTATACTGCAGCTCTTTGAGTTTTTGTTGTCATTATTGAACCAAAAGGCAGCAGTCTGCGATTTGCCAATATGGGAGTTACTTCGTTCAGATAGCACTAAATTAGTTCCTAACAAAGTTTACAATATGAAATCAATAATTTCATTACATTTTTTTATTCTTGCATTGTTCAGGATGCATTCATATGAGGTTGGATCACAGTTGACAGTAATGCTAAAAAGCTACATGTATTATTTTATGCTAGCTCCCCTGGGTAAAAAGGCCACACTTAAAATAATTGGAAACGTGAAAGATTTCTGGTATTGAAATTTGACATTGAATCAGTACATTGTTACAATTCTGGATCATTTTTAACCTGAAGAATAATACCCTGGGATATAGGAGGAATACGTATAGAGGGCTTTTTTCCCCAGGGATATAGGAGGAATACATTCATTAGGTCGACAAGCATTGGGTCAACACCATTTGGTCGATATGCAGAAAGGTCCACATGGGTCTAGGTCAACAGGTCATCAGGTCGACATGGGCAAGGTCGACAGTCAAAAGGTCGACATGGGGGTACGGTGCTACGTTTAAGTAGCCATGTAGACCCTTTGACTGTCAACCTTGCCCCTGTCGACCAAAGGCTTGTGTCGACCTAATGACCTGTCGACCTAGACCCATGTCGACCTAATGCTTGTGCTGACCTAATGACCTTTCGACCTAGACCCAATGATCCATACCCGATATATGGTTATCACTTCAATGTAAAACACTTACATACTACTGTATGTAATATAAGCCATGTATAGCAGGCACAAAATCGTGTACCTTGAAATACTAGAAACAAGGGTACTTGTTTCCTAGCACGGTGCCCATCGGGTCCCATCGCATACCTTAACTTAAGGTATGTGATGGGACCCGACGGACCCGATTTTCTGGCTTTTTGTTTAGGTTTCCCGACAAATGTAAAATCGGGTCCATCGCATGCCATTATAATGGCATGCGATGCGACCGACGCGATCGACCCAATTTTAAATTGTAAGCATTGTATGTAATGTTAAATTCCCATGTAAAATCGGGTCCATTGTATGCCATTATAATGGCATACAATGCGACCAATGCGATGGACCCGATTTTACTTAGGAACCAATGTTAAATGGCCCCCCATACCCAATTTTTGATTGTATACCCACCCTGATGGGTAATTTCTATGTCAAATGCCCCCCATTGTTAACGCCACCCCACGATGAACGCCAACCTGAAGCGTGGCGAGCACAGTGAGCCCGCAAGGGGCGGCGGTACGCGTCCTCCGACCTTTTCATACCCCCACTATCTACGTCGGCGCGGTGTTGATTTTATATAGTGTGGCGAGCGCAGCGAGCCACCGAGCCTGAAGCGTGGCGAGCGGCCGCGTAATACGTCTGAAGTAATGCGTGTCCCATCGCAGGGCTCGCTGCGCCCGCCACGCTTCGGGCTCAGTGGCTCGCTGCGCTCGCCACACTATATAAAATCAACTCCACGCTGAAGTGGATAGTGGGGGTATGAAAAGGTAGGCGGACGCGTACCGCCGCCGCTCGCCACGATTCGGGTTCACGTTGATCGTGCCATGGCGTTAACAATGGGGGTCATACAATGAAAAATGGGACCATTTAACATTGGTTCCAATGTAAAAAACTAGGTCAATTGCATCGCATGCAATTTGGTTGCATGCGATGCGATTTACCCGATTTTTGCAACCCGATTGCATAGAATTAAAATCAGTGGCGCCGTGCTAGGAAACAAGTACCGAAACAAGTAATTTGCATATATCCAGCGCAAGATATATCAAACGATGCTTTTATAAACAACACACAATTTATTTTATATGCATGTAATATGACATCAAATAATATAAAACAATATAATTAAAAACAGTAAAAATTACTTGGGACAGAATACACAGTGATAGGCACATCTATGGATGAAATGCCAAAATAAAGTGAATACCTCAACCTGGTTTGCTGCTGCGGCGTGTTTTGCCACTAAAGCAAAAGTATTTGAGGTCCGAACAATTAAGCTCGGTACCACTGTAATAGGCTTTCTGAATTGAAGTCCAGGGTGTCTGTGTTCAAAAGTGACTGGTGCATAGAAAGTGCTTGTAGGTGCATCCAGAAAGTGCTTGCTTCAGTGCATCATATTGTCCCTAGGTTGGATCACATGGGATGCCAGTGGTTAAAACACTGATGCTGATACAGAGAATCCAGGCAGGGGTGACATAAGCAAGTGGACCCTCTCCGCCTACCTCCTTACCCTCCTTAGTAGAGCCTAACCCTAAACAGCATACTTTGCCATTAAAACCTAACCCCCTGCAGCCTAATCCTAACGCTCCCTTGTAAGTGTCTAAACCTACACACCCAGGGTTTACCCCTTGCATCATGTCTATGCCTAAATCCCCCACTAGTGCCTAAACCTAATTCCCACGTTCAAGGGGTGACCATAAAGCACCCTGGCATCCTTATGTTTGGTATGCTGGCTGTCAGAATTTGGCATCCTGTTCCATTTAAAAATGCCAGTGTTCTGGCATCCTGTTGCATTTCTGGCATCAGGATTCTGGCAGTCGGCATCCTGACCGCCAGTAATATAAGTACATCCCTGATGAACCTGTCCCTTATGCTGGGTACACCCCTATGCCATCTTCATGGTGTCCCAATCACATGATAATGAGTGATTGGGCAGACCATTGTATAGGTGTGTATGTGGGAGGGTTAGCTTCAAAAGCTCCTGCAATGGTTTGGATTGGGGGGCTGCTTCTTTAATGCAGTTAAATATTTAAACTGACAACCTCCTGATCCCATAGAAGAATGCATATACTAAGCTTATATCTAAATCAGTGTGAATGGGAATCACAGAAAGTCAAGCTGGATACACACTACTTGGCTGAGTGGGATCAGCTGAGTGCCTTATACTGTACGTGAGCCCAAAACATCCAGTTTATGCAGGAATGTTTCATTCCTTACACTTTTGATGTACAGTATATACTGTAAGCATTTCCATATGTTAGTGCGATAACAGGCTATTTTTATGTGATTTCTACCAGCAGCAATTAAAACAGATATGGGTCATTGGGTCGACCAAATTAAGGTCGACATACATTGGGTTGACCACTGAAGGTCGACAGGCCTTAGGTTGACACATGAAAAAGGTTGACGGGTCAAAAAGTCGACACAAGCATTAGGTCGACATTGGGAAGGTCGTCAGTCAAAAGGTCGACATGGGTTTTTTCACATTGTTTGTCAAGTATGTTGACACAGTCCCTTCTGCTTCAGTCATGGTGCCTTGTTACGCTCCGCACACTCTTCCATTCTCCCTCCATGCCATAGTGGATGTTAGGGCATGAAATACTGTCCGTCGGCACATGTCGGCTCAAAATAAGTGAGAAAAACAAATGTCTACCTTCCCAATGTCGACCTAATGTGGGTGTTGATCTTTTGCCCATGTCTACCTTAGGCATGTTGATATTTTGTTTATCATTGACAGAATTTATTTTATAAATAGGTTCATATCAAGTGGTTGTTTTGGAACCTCCTTGTGAAATAATTTAACGATGATTAACAGTTTTGTTTTTAGAATTTGTTTGTTAGATCTTTTGTGTTTGTTACAAAGTATATGCATGTCTATAGGTTGGATTGAAGCCAATGTTGTCATTAATTAAATATTTTTTCACAATGAAAGGACCTGAGTTGTCCTTAACCACTTTAATGGCTGTATTGTTAATTTTTTCAAAAAGTAATCAAAATGTGTTTTCATATAATTAAGTTAAGAATGACTTTAATGTATTTAAATATTATAGTGGAGAAAAATATGCCATGGGGTATACCCCTACTGTCTCATATATTCCCACTATATAATACCCCCCCCCCCCCCCCGCACACACCCCCAGTAGAAATAGATCCCCATGGGCATTACCCCATATCACCTAATGGTAACGGATTCCAAGTGACATATAGCCAGGGGTTAAAGTGAGGGGGAACGGGGTGGACTGAGTTCCACCACCTAATGGTGAGGTGGAACATTTTAACTTCCACACTGGCCATGCACAGTAATTCTTACAGAAAACCATTCTAGTTTGCAAGGGGATGCCAAAAACCCTACAACTAGTCCTATCTCTGCCTAATTGGGGTAGGGGATGGTGGGTAATTAGGTGGCATAGAGATATGAGTTCCCCCACCTCTGCATGATCACTTTAAGCCCTGCATCAACTCACCATTGTCCCTGATTCCTCATTGTAGGACTATCCCTATGTGTCATCCCTTCCATCCCTTAGGACCAATGCATCTTTGTGGGGCATTACTTACCCCCAAAACTCACCAGTATCTTTAGATTCCTCATCAGTTGCATTATCCACTTCCCCAGTGGCATTACCCATCTTTTCATGATCATCAGTCCCCAATGGCACCGAGAGGTGAAGCAGTGGGTACTACATGCAACTAGGTCGACATGGTTCTAGGTCGACATGGTTGAAGGTCAACAGTTGTCTCAGTCGACAGGTGTCTCAGTCGACGTGGGAGAAGGTCAACATGGGTTTAGGTCGACATGGGTTAGGTCGTCAGGTTGCGAGGCCGACATGTGTTTTTTCACAGTTTTCCCCCCGAATGTCAACACAGCGACATGGACACAGTTGGAAGTCAACAACAGCCCCTCGCATCACTCGCTTCTCTCGCGATGCTTCGGGCACGGTGCCTCGCTGCGCTCGGCACACTATTTTATTCTCCCACCACGCCCTAGTGGATGGTAAGGCATGAAATACCGCCTGTCGGCACATGTCGGCTCAAAGAACTGAAAAAACCCACGTCGACCTCGCGACCTGTCGACCTAACCCATGTCGACCTAACACTATGTCGACCTAAACCCACGTCGACCTTGTCCCATGTCGATCGATACACTTGTCAACCTTCAACCATGTCGACCTAGAACCCTGTCGACCTAGTTGCATGTCGACCCAACGGTGTCGACCTAATGACTGTCGACCTAAGAGTGGTCGATAATAAGACCGTATACTAATACATGTTGATGCTGGAGTATAATAGAAAGTCTCATGTGTAATTTATTAACTGAATTATATTGCACTAATAATTTTCTATATTTCAAAATCTTTTGTGAACTGGAACTATTGACTCTGCATCGGTTCTGGTGCTATATGTTTACTATTTTACTGTAAAGAATAATTTTATATATATATGATCACATTTTCTATAATTTTCCAGAATGTTTAGCCTATGGCTAAATATATCACATGAGTGTATTTTTTATGACTTTGTTATATGTATATAAGTTACATATCGCCTTAATGTTCTATTAATAAGTAGGATTAGAAAAAGCAATTTGTATGCAAGCATAAATTTTGTGTTTTTGAGAAGCCCTGAAGTAAAAAGTTCCATTAGTGTTATTGCTTTCTGCTTGACCAAAGTCCCAGTGGATTATGATTCTGTCATAAGTATTAGACACGCCATTTTCCTTGTCATTGGGTAAATCACAGAAATGGGCTGCAATAATGAATCTGAAGAGGTCAAACAAAAAGATTGCTTTTGACTTGTAGTTTTGCTAATGAAATTAAAAGGCTATTAAATTTAGAGTGGCAGCTAGATTGATGGACATTTTCTCTACTCACATATTAACGGGAAGAAACAGCAATAATTGTGCAGATTTTTATTTAATTTATTGATTTCTGTTCCATATTCTTCTGCTTCCCTTAAACCATCATATTAGTACTGCAGTGGGTCAGTATTTCGGGAATATAAAATATATAGTTTTAAGGTACTTTAATTCATAACCACAATTTCAAAAATGTACATCTATGCAATGCATACAGTCTGCATATTGAAAACAATATGCCTGCGCCAGTATGCCGACACAATTAAACTGCAGCTTAAAGCATTTTAATGTCGAACAAGTGTTGGTACAGTATTACATATGCGACTTTATTGTTTACCATCAGACAAATAATAGTGACACTTGCATAGGCAAACACCGGGGGGGGTTATTGTTAATAATAATTATTGGATGTAACTTACACTCAATATAATAGAAGAAAGAATACTGTAGCTGCCCATCAATGGTCAATGACCAACTCTTGTATACTGAGCATGAACTTGAAGTTCACAGACTGTATAATTGGCCATTCCCAATTGGAGTCTCCATATCATTGTTCTTGATCGACACAAGATCATTCTATACCAAATTATCCATGAAATAAGCTTTCCTTCTAATGCCTATATTTTTTGGAGAACAGAAAAAAAGAAGAAAACAAAAAAACAAAAACAAACTAATTACAGATATATTGAAAAGCATTGATCATCTATGCAGGTGCTTGTTTCCAGGTTTCTGCTATAGTGCATCCAGAAAGTGTTCAGAGCACAACAATTTTTTCACACTTTGTTATGTTACAGGCTTATTTCAAAATGGAATACATTTGTTTTTTCTTCCCCTCAAAATTTTACACACAATACCCCATAATGACAACATGAAAAAAATTGGGAATTTTTGAAAATGTAGTAAAAAATAAGAAAAATAAGAAATCACATGTACACAAGTATTCACAACCTTTGCTAAATACTTTGTTAATGAACCTTTGGCAGCAATTACAGCTTTTAAAAAATATATGATTCCGCATGCTTGGCACACCTATTCTTGCAAAGTTTCGACTATTTCTCTTTGGAGCACCTCTCAAGCTCCATCTGGTTGGATGGGAAGCGTTGGTGCACAGCCATTTTCAAATCTCTCCAGAGATGGTCAATCGGATTCAAGCTACTATAGCCACTCCTTTGATATCTTGGCCGTATGCTTAGAGATGAGCTGTCGTCCCAATCTGTGGTCAAGAGCACTCTGGAACAGGTTTTCATGCAGGATGTCTGTAAATTGCTGCATTCATTTTCCTCTATCCTGACTAGTCTCCCAGTTTCCCCAGCTAAAAACATCCCCACAGCATGATGCTGTCACCACCATGCTATGGTATTGGCCTGGTGATGAGTGATGCCTGGTTTCCTCCAAACATGATGCCTGGAATTCACACCAAAGAGATTAATCTTTGTCTCATCAGACCAGAGTATTTTGTTTCTCATGGTCTGTGGGTTTCAGGTGCATTTTGGCAAATTACAGACAGTTTCGTGAGGTCACTATACCATAGTGCCTTTCAATGTCATGTCAAATTAACTGAATTTACCACAGGTGGACTCCAATTAAGCTGTAGGAACATCTCAAGGATGATCAGTAAAAACAGTATGCACCTGAGCTCAATTTTGAGCTTCATGGCAAAGGCTGTAAGTACTTATGTAGATGTGATACAGGTTGAGTATCCCGTATCCGAATATCCATTATCCGAATTATTCCGAAAACCATACATTCCAGAAAGTGGGAACAAAATTTTTTTTTTGATAAAAAGTTACTGGGGACATTTGTAACAGCACTACTGAGGACATGATATGTAACTGCCACTATATATGTACAAGAAAATGATTGCTTGCCATTCAAAGTCAGTGCCTGGGGTAGTACACAAACTTTGTTTCATGTTTTGAAACCTTGTTTTTTGAACAAATAAAATATATTTGTGTGTATTTCATGTGGTTGATGTGTTTATACAGCATAAATGCAAGATACTTCAAAATACATCATTGAAATATTAAAATATTCCAAAATATGGAATAATCCGTTATCCAAAATTCTCCTGGTCCCGAGCATTTTGGATAAGGGATACTCAACCTGTATCTTATTTTTTTAATCTTTAATAAATTAGCAAAACTCTCCAGAAAAGTTATTTCACATTGGTTCACATTATGGTGTATTGTGTGTAGAATTTTGAGGGGAAAAATAAATGTAATCCATTTTGGAATAAGGCTGTAACATAACAAAATGTGGAAAAAGTGAAGCTGAATTATAGCTGTGATAAATGTTAACTTTAGAACAACCATCTCTAGATTTTGTAATACTTACTTTAGTATAGGTTGGGGTTTTCATAACAGTAATAATTAGTCATGGTGCACATTATGTGAAAGAACAACTGTCCTGGCACTGTTACTAGTAAAAGTTGTGTGCTACATATAGCTACTCCAAGATGGCAGTTAATTATGAATAGTCATGCATAATGGAGGCAAACACATTCTCTGTAACCAGAAGGGGATGGAAGTTTAATAGTAAAGATCTGCTCTGTCATCTTCCACTATAGCTACTTTGTTCACCAATGACATAGCAGCTGTAGCTGCACATAAATGTCATCCATCAAAGACAACTTTATTATTGGCAGCTGATAATTCTACTCCCATGTCATAACAACACACACTTTACCATCCAGCTGCTACAGTTCTTATTCCAGTTCATTATAGTGCAGTTATCTTTATATACTTTTTACATTCAATTTACTGCCCATTGCTTATAATTAGTGGAAGCAGCCATCTTGTGCTCTGAACTGTATTTATGGCCATGCAGCCGAGTGCATTAATAAACGAATACATAAAACAGAACAGCATTGTATACCTCAACAGGTACTGTATCTTTAACAACACATAACTGTATTTTAAACAGATATTTAAACAGATAACATAACTAGGGGCAAATGCAGGATTTCTAGAGGGGGGTTTCGAAATGCAATCAACAATCTCCTGCTGTGTTCTGCAGAATACTGGAGGAAGTGCAGGAGTCAGGGGGAGTCATAGAAGAACCAAGTACCGACCCTGAGAATACATATGCACCCATTACTCTTTTAATACACTGTGCACTGAATACAGTGTTAATAATTAACAATATAGATGGTGCAGATGGTATAGGCCAGTTTTTCTAACCTCTGTCCTCAAGATGCACTAACAGTACAGGTTTTAGTGATACCCATGCTTGAGCACATAGGGTTATTTTTAAATATCTGAGGTACTTCTTAGGGCACCTGTCCTCGAGTATGACTATCCTTAAAACCTGGAATGTTTTTGTGCCTTGAGGACCATAATTATTTTTTTACATAATAAACAAACAAACATAATAGAACTAGTAGGAGATACATTCTCCTACTATGTGGAAAGGTGTTTGTGTCTTCTTCCTGGCAGTTACCATCTGGTCCAGTGCACTGATTAAAGAGTCCGATCACCACACATAGCTGATCCTCTGGGCATGTGCAGCAACTCCACTGTATCCCTTAAATTGCATGTTATGTTGTTAGCTCAGTAATCGTATTATATAAAGTTATTGTGGTCATAATTTGAGCCATTAGCTAAGGGAAGTGGTGGTGGTGTGGGGGATCTGAAGTATACCTTCAAGGTTCACCATTCACTTTAGAAAAGTTTTAAAAATGTTTCCATGTGCATGTTAATATGTTTAAGCCAGCACAAATATGGTGAAACTTACTCCATTGTTCAACTTTGGTTCCAATTTGTTTAGACAATCTAAAAGTTGCTAAACTCAAAATAACCATCAAGAGCAGCCATGAGCCCAAGTACTGTGGAAAGTTACTAAATCTGGGAAGGAGTAATTTGCCAAATGCCACATGCTTTTCATTTGAGCATCTCAACACTTCAGGGAAGCATCTTTACATTTTTTAGCTTTTAGAACATGGTCACGCAGACTTCTGCTCACCAAAAGAATAAAATAATGGTATATGTGTGAATTCATTGTTATTGATTTTCTGAGGCTGTACTATTAAATGGATGATCAACTTTTTGATCACCACTTTTTATATCCTTCCCCTATGTATATTCAGTGGGAAAAAGCTCCTCTGCTACCTACAACTGATTGCTGCAAAGAGCCAACTCTTACAATAGAGCTTCTTATAACTTGAAAACCTGTCCAATTTTACATTTTACAAATAATTTTAATAAATACTGTAACTGTCAGTATGTTTGAAATTCCCATTTTTGATGTTTAGTATGTAGGTTCTTATTTGCCATATTAATTCCAACAGCATTTTCAACTCTGCTTCTTCAGATATCCCTGTACCATACAGCTTTCGGGAGCTAACCCAAAAAAGAGCTCAGTGCAGTCTAAAGCTCAAAATGTTGAGTTAAGCTAGCATTCTAGATACAATGGGATACATTTACTAATTGTGCCCATACACGGTACAATCGCTGGGAGCGATGAGATGCGTGCTCTCATCACACATCTCATCACACAGCTCAAAAAGTTTGTACTAGATCATCTCATTGCATTGCAAAACCTATGTAATGCAATGCGCTGCAATGCGATCTAGACCAAATTGTATACAATAATTGTACCGTGTATGGGCACTTTGAATGGGAGTTCTGTTGGGGAGGGGGTGTTGCCCATAGCAACCAATCAGATTATACTTCTTATTTATTTAGCACCTTCTAGAAGATAATAGATAAAATCTGATTGCTTGCCATGGGCAACGTCTCATCTTCAATAGAACTATCTTAGTAAATTGAATCCAAAATTGTTGAACAGGGTCATGGTAAAAATCCCATTTTTATATTATACATACATAATGCAAAAGCCACTTTAAGTGGTCAAATGTCAATAGAACGCATAATGACAGAATTTATAGAATTTATTATGCAGTATTCATATTTATTATTATTGATGTCGATTTTGACAAGCTGCATGCCTAGCCCCACCTTGCTTTGGGTAAAATAAAGAAATATTAAATATTCTGTTTACTATGATCAATTTTCTTCATCATTTGAGAACATTACCTTGGAATGTTTATCCAGATCAATATCTGAGGGACATTGTGAATCAGATTATAGACATCTCTTTAGAAACTGCTTACTATGAGAAGATTGCCTTGTTTATATTTTTGTACAACTTTCCTTTTGAGTCTCCGTGTGAGAAGCCTTTAAAAATATAACTGTATAGAATTAAAGATAACTTCCCCCTAAAAGCTCTGCATTGTTAAAATGAAGACATGCACAGATATGATGTATGAGGCTGCATGGGTTTTATCATGTCGCTGATATACATATTACCTTGTGTTTGCAGGTGAGAGGCCCCCCAGCAGCAGGCGCATTCAAAGAACGACCTGCTAAGCCTACAGCTTTTCGCAAGTTTTATGAGCGCGGAGACTTCCCAATCGCCCTTGAGCATGATACGAAAGGAAACAAAATAGCCTGGAAGGTAAGTGAGAGCACAGCTGTGACTGCCAGCTGTGCTTATTGAAGTGACATCTTCTATTGCCAAACAAAGTTGGCTTATAAGTAAATAAACCTGAGTAATTTCTTTGCAAATGAAACTTTGTGGTGGAAGCTGTTCAGATACAGGCCCCAGGAGTCAGCCAGCCACCTTGGCTAACAATTAAATTATCTTTCGGAAAAAAAGGAAGATGACAGAGCATCTTTGCCTGAGAGAATTACCTCCTACATCAATTCATCTCTATTTTTATGAGGACCTGGCAACCTTAGCTCTTTCAGGCAGTCCATCAAGTGATTGCATATTGCTAGCAGTAGCCATTTATCTCCCCCAAATTTCACCTTCCTGCAGGACACTTCCAAATGGAAGCTTTAATTACCTAAATGGATAGGTCAGAATTGGCTGCTCCCTAGAAAGTGCAGAGCAGAATATAAACGAAGGCAGATTCTCATTCTGAGACTGTGCTTTTAGTCTGCAGCATATGTCAACCAACGTAATCGCTGTCATACATGCCTCTGTTAGAGGCTGACCTCCACTGCTGAAATCATTACAGCGTCGACATTTCTCTGACAAAAGGTTAATTGGCTTCAAAATAAATGTATTGCCTAATGACTCCATTCCAATACGGCTGGGTTTCTGTCTCCGAATGCCCACTGATGTTATTTGTAAAAACTTGCCAATCTTTTTAACTCACCAGAGCAAGCTTTTAAATTTAATTTGAAAAAACTGATTGCTGATCTTTTTCCTGCACCAGCCATTTAATTATGTGTGTTCCCGGAATCGTTTCTTCCTCTTTTAGTCCTCTTACTCAGAAACATAAATTTGTGAAAGCCAAAATAAGTGAGAAATCATTATTTGAGCAATGTACATTGAAGCAAAACTGATTCAAATAAGCATATTAAACAGAAAATGCTAGTTACGCAGTCTAGGCTAGTGAATTTTAATACAAATTCTATTTTAATACAGCTACCTGCTGCGTAAGAAGACAAGCAAGGTCATATATCTGTGTTTAGTTCTTCAGTGATCAAACTGAATTGAAGAATGCAAATGACAGACAACTAATATTACATATATTTCTATTAAGCTGTGCCCTGTTCTCCTGCAGGGAAAATACGTTGCTGTTCTCATAAATTGTATTAAATATATTGTACAACTCTATCCTAAAATGCAGTAAGCAGTGCTTTCATACATCAGTATACAAATGTAGATTTTTTTCATAAACTTTGCTAGAAGGAGATTATTATATTATTCAAAAAATATATTTATGACTAGTAGATGCTTTAGTTAGTAGTTTGGAAATAGTGTCGTTTAAATACTGATCAGAAGGTGCTGTATAGAGAAAGCTCAACATACAGGCAACAGTGGTAAGGTGTTTTATACAGTATAAAAGAACGGCTTTGCCTCACCTGTTCAGATCCACATTATACTGCATTATGCATCATTCTCAGGCAACACTTGTAAAAATTGCTTGAAGTTTAACATAGAGACTGTTGGTAAGGGGGCACTACATCACTGGGGTGTTTATAATGGGTGTACCTATTTTTTCAGCACTAACCTACTGTATCTGGAGTCTTGTGTCCGCTGCAACAGCCCTGTAAAAGCATTGTGAAAATTGTGTATTAACCATTTTAGCATCATGTGCAGTAGGCGGAATTGGTAGGAAAATGGCTGCCTCGCCATTTTCCCAAGGGTCCTGAGCAAGAATAGAAGATGCCAGCAAGAGGAAAGTTTGGGGGCCCTTCACATAGGTCACTTCCACTTTTAAGACACCTCTGCACTAAGGGGGGAGGGTTTATCACATATATTATTATTTATTAACAGTTTCTTATATAGCACACACATATTCCGCAGAGCTTTTACAGAGAGTATTTGAACATTAACATCAGTCCCTGCCCCACTGGAGTTTACAATCTAACCCCTACCACATGTACGTGCACACAATTTAGAGTTAATTTTGTTGGAAGACAATTAACCTAGCCGTATATTTTTGGAAAGTGGGAGGAAACGGGAGTATCCGGAGGAAACCCAAACAAGCATGGGGAGAACATAAAAACTCCGCACAGTTAGGGCAATGGTGGAACCCATGACCTCAGTGCTCAATGCTAACCATTACACCATCACATATTATCACATCCTGTATGTGATGTGAAAATATTGCCCATAATCATAAAGTGAAAATCATTAGATTTGCTTGCAATGACCAATCTTCAAGATTTTGCAAAACAGCAATGTCCCACTACAGAGCAAACCAATAATTTTGGTCCCAGAAAACCTAATCCACATGCGCAGCTATAGTGTTGGGTATGCCTCAGTATGTGCCAGAAAGGATCCCTCTTAGAATAGCAATGCACATACTGTACGCTACTATGGGTTCATGCAATCTAAAGATGGCATTAATTACTGTGATGAGCTAAACTTTATAGGCTTTGATTTTATGATCAAAAATACATAGTTCTGCAGACATCTCTGATATAACTGTCACCTGCACAGACAGCTTCTTGATAAAGTGCCACATAAGTCCTGCTGGTCTACTTATTAGCAACTGAATCTTTGAATCTTAAAAGCATTTGAACCAAGGGGGTAGAGTTGGTCTCTTCTGCATTTCCTGTATTTTAAAGTACAGTATACATGTTAGCAACATCCTTAATACTTGATTGTAATTGGATATAAAATGCTCATCATTGCTTGGTCATTGCTGGTTGTGAAAAGTTGGCTATTGTACTCAGCAGTGGGGCGGGCGGCGATACTCAGCAGTGGGACGCCGGAGCGGGCAGCGGGTCCTGACACTTTAACTAGCTGGAGGCGGCAAGTGCTGACCTGGCCGGCTGGTGTGTGATCACAGACATCAGCAGCGGGGACGGGCAGTGCAGTCACAGTGGCGGGTGTTAGATTTTTAAAATACCTGTCAAATGACTGGCCGTTCTCTGATTGGCTGAGAGCTACGGCCAGTCATTTGACAGGTATTTTAAAAATCTAACACCCGCCACTGTGACTGCACTGCCCGTCCCCGCTGCTGATGTCTGTGATCACACACCGGCCGGCCAGGTCAGCACTCGCCGCCAGCTAGTTAAAGTGTCAGGACCCGCTGCCCGCTCCGGCGTCCCACTGCTGAGTATCGCCACCCACCCCACTGCTGAGTATCGCCGCCCGCCCCACTGCTGAGTATCGCCGCCCGCCCCCTGCTCCTCACCGCCCGCTGCAGCTCCCCGTTACATGTGATAAATCGCAAGCGATTTATCACATGTGAATTGGCTCATCAAGTGCCAAATTGTATGTGAGCCTCCCGGGGAGCTGCCGGGCGGCTCACAGGCGAATTGGGTCTGACTTGTCCTAAGGACAAGTCGGCCTAATGTATGGGGGCCTTTAGTACGGAATTCAGTTTAAAATCTGGTAAAGTTAACAAGACTTGTGTTTGGCTAAAATATTAGATTTAGGACACACTTTTTTTCTTAACCTCTATGTGTTGTGAGCTACAATGACATGACAAGAGCTGCCATTTTGGAAGGGCAAAGCTTGTATTTTGTACAAAATTGAATTCCCACTTAAGGTTATACAGTTATTTTTATATAGGTTCCTCATGCTTATTTAAAAAAAAAAAACACTGGGTGGATCACTAAAATCTGATTGCTTGATAACTTCAATGTTCACTAGGCGAAAAATAATGAATACAGGGTCGGACTGGCCAATGGGGTACATGGGAAACCCTTGATGGGCCCCACTACCTTAGGGCCCACTCCCTCTTCTTGTTACTCTATTACTCTATTGTTATTCTAGTATTGGGTCAATTCCACTGATAAACATGTGTGTTCACTTCTATAGAAATTAAGCCAATATTTTGCCTCCTGCCAATCAAGGTGGGCAGTCATGAAAGCCCCCTGTCCTCTCCTCTTGTTAACTGCTGACCATAGCATAATGAGCACTGTTCCTATCTGTGAGTGGGGTGGCATTGTAGCTCTGTATTCAATAAGTAACCTACAATCAAGTCATTCAAGTGGTAAGAGCTTAATAGTTACATTTTCACTTTCAATGGTTGGCCAAAGGTTGGCCACACCCCTTCTGGTGGCTGACCACACACCTAAGAATGGGCATACCTCAGTGCCCTTCGTGCCTCAGTCAATGCTGAAAACAACAATTTTCTACTCACTATTGTAAATAACTAATGATTGTAGAAAGCACAGTATAAAATGATTTGGCATATTGTGCCCTAATATTATCATGTAACTTCTCAGTAAATTACTGTATAATATCCTTTGAATTTGAAGTACTTTAGGGTGCACATAATCCTATATGTAACAACTTGATTAAAAGAGTTCAGAATCAAAAATGTATTTTTAACAAGTCTATCTTCCTAATGGTGGATCACCACAAACATCTCAATCCATCTTTTTATTGTTACTACAACATTAAAAAATGCATAGTGAAATTATGGTAGAAGAATACTCACAATTCACACAATGATGTTAAAAAAGTTACATTTAAAGTAACAGATGGAAAGAAACTATTCTGCAACCGGCTAGTACAGCATCCTAAGCACCTATAACATTTCCTAGAATACAACAGGGAAAAAAGAGAATAGCATGGGTGACTAGGGTCAGAAATGATTCTACTAGCCTTTGTTTTACCCCTCCTAGCAAATATGTCATCCAGCATCAAATGTCATCCATTGGCAAAGATTGGCCAACCATTTTCTCCACAGCCTTAACTTCCCTATCAAAGCAGCCAGGATCTGAGTGCTTTGAATTTCTGATAGTCAAAAGACTCTCAATCACACAGTAATATAAATTCACAAGCATGGGCTTTGGTAACCCTGCTGTTCAAAGAAAAGCCATTCCTGAGCCTTCCGAACTGAAACTGAGATATGTGTGCAGGGGCGCTGGCAGGCCGGCTGGTCCCCAGTAAAATGGAAAGTACTTGGTCACCATCAGGGATGTGGCCTCTGAGAGGGGGAGTGGTTACACCCCTGTGAAAAAAAAATAAACAAGAGGAAGAGAGAGGACAGGCTGCTACTGCAGCTGTCTCTCTCCCCAGCTCAGCACTGAGCAGCGTGTGCTGAGCTGGGGAGAGAGGCTGTTCTGTGGCGGTATCCTGTTATCTCTCTCCCCACTGCCTGGCTCTCTGCAATGGGGGAGGGGGACCCAGGACTCTCCATATGTCCCGGACCCAGGTAAAACCTACCTGCCCCTCACCTCTCTACGACACTGGATGTGTGGACCATGTCAGTTCCTCTGTAAAAGTAATCCCTAAGAACTTAATGCTACTGACCCTCTCTAGCTCCTCACCATTTAAAAACAATGGGCCAATGGTGGATCTCCTAAAAACTATACAATATGAAATATGCAGTGTTTTCTTGTTAATATTCACAGTAATCATTATTACAAGTGATGTTATGCAAAACAAAATGGAGGGAAACTGATCAATTCTAGATTTGCGCCATAAAAAAAGCATGCACTTTTCCTGCACTAGCCTTTTTCAGCAATGTACATTTTTGTATCTGTCTATGAGCATATATTGTATATTGCATGTAATTACATTAATTACTGTGAAAAGTGGTGGATTAAACCTGTGAGCACAGAACAGGTTTAGCATGCAACCCATGCAACCATTATCTTCCATTATATATATATATATATATATATATATATATATATATATATATATATATATATATATATATATATATATATATATATATATATAAGTTTTGGTAATAATCCGCGTCACTCAGGGGGTCTTTGATAATGAAAAGTATTTATATAAACGTCATACAATACATGTGCAAAAGAGAAGTCGACGTTTCAGTGCCCGCAAGCACTTTTATCAAGACTGCACATAATCACAATAACTCGCACGGCGGCGAGAATACTAACTCGCTCGGCGGCGAGGCAACAAGAATATATATACACGTACCTGTCCTTGATCCTTCCAGCAGCCGGGTACGAGTCGCATCCCCTCACAGAGGAGAGGCGCAGCTCCATGATCCATGACGTCAGTCCCGACTAAGTTGCTAGGCAACAGTACAGGACGCCGTCCCCGGCCACCAGTCGGATCTGTGCGGACCAGATTACATACAGAAACACAAATTTAGCGGCATGTATATAATGTCCAGTAATGCAAAAGCTAAAAGCTTTTATTAGAGAAAAGAATGCCATGCGGATTATTACCAAAACTTATCCTGATCCCACCGAAGGCACCTGGGGCAGTTGCAACTGGATATTGGGAGTGCCGGTTCTATACAGAACTATTGCCACAGGATACCGAGGTATCCACCCGGAACAAGGCACCCATCCATCGTTTACTTCTATTGTGAGATACCGGTCCACTGTTGCTGCGGACCGCACACTATGGAAACACAGGCCACTTCTGGCCATCGGGCTATGCCCTCCACAAAGGGGGTTACCCACAGTTATGATATATCATACCTCCCAACTTCTGTCCGGAGGAAATAGGGACACTCGCGCGGCGAAGCTAATCCTAGCAAAGGGGGCGGGGCGTATGCAAATGAGGTCGCGGCTTATGCTAATTAGCCGCAACCTCATTTTCATACGAGAATAGACGCTGTGCGCATGCGCACAGCGTCTATTCTACTAGATTGGGGGGTCTCCCAACTGCCACCCCCCGCAGCGGGACAATGCCTGCCGCGGGTGGGACATCGGGACAGGACCCGAAAATCGGGACTGTCCCGACGGAATCGTGACAGTTGGGAGGTATGTATATATATATATATATATATATATATATATATATATATATATATATATATATATATATATATATATATATATATATACATACATACATACAGCAGATCCAGGGGATGGCCGGCATACATATATATACAATCACACACAATAGTTACGCATCATGCACTATAGAACATCTTAGAAAGCATTTGACAACCAAGTGCATTTAATACTCTACGTACATTCTACTGAAGCAGGGCCGGTGCAAGGCTTCTTGACACCCTAGGCAAAACGTTGGTCAACCGCCCCCATGTGCATACTGCCTCTCTCCTACATACATCCATATCAATCCCCTTCTCCTCTCCAACCACCGCACCTCTCGCCCTGGAGGATTTAGGAGGGTAGACAACTGTACTATCTGGACTCTTTTTATGGTACTTCTTTACTTTCACGGCGCCAGCATGGCGCCGCGCGTACTTCCGGGTTACGCTCGCCACAAACTAAGTAAAAAAAACGAAGTTAACGCCATGCCAACATGGATAGTTCATACCTCCACTATCCATGTTGGCATGGAGTTGATTTTAATTAGCGTGGCGAGCGTAGCGAGCCACCGAGCCCGCAGCGTGGGCAAGCGAAGCGAGCCCCGCAAGGGGACTCTGACGCGCGGCGCCATGCTGGCGCCGTGAAAGTACAGAAGTACCCTTTTTATTGGGCTGTGACAGAAGACACAATAGATGTAACTGGTGGTGCAGCATGTTGCAGTGAAGGTAATAGATGCAGTCACAGGTGTGCAGCTTACATTTTTGGTTTGTAGTTTGGACCCCTATTTTGGACCTTGTGACAAGGTCCACTATAGGGATCTATGGTGCATGTGCTATAGAGAAGCTTATATTAAGTGTTTGAAAGGTATCACAGATTAATATGTTTTTTTTTTTTTTTTTAACCTGTACTAATTATAAACATGTTAGGAAGTCAGCATTGTCTCTGGCTGTAAACTACATTCCTATGGGGGGGGGGGGGGGCATGCTAGAAGCCCAGCTGCACTAAATCTTAATGACACTCTGCTAGGTTATAAGGACAAAAGGGTCAAGGTGAGGGTGCTTGGGCTGACAGTGGGACACGTCTGTGAGTGAAGCTAAAGGAAGAGAAGGAGGATGAGGGGGGGTGCCGACAATAACGGGATATCTACAACAAGCTCAGCTGTGACAATCTCACTGCTGGTGCAGGCTGTGTCAGTCTCCAGCAGTGTGAAACGAAGTATGTACCTGCAGAACTCAGGAGAATGCAGCCAGTATGCACTGCACACATTCTTCTGGTGCAGAGTAGTCACTCAGCACCGTGCTGCTTCTGCTCTGCTCTTCCAGCTTTTCTCTCCCACGCGGGTGCTCTCCCTGAGTTGTGCAGGATAATTTGTCGCACATTCAGTGGTATTCTGGGAAGGTGGGAGGGACTGGGCAGCTCATCAGTCACCACCACTCACCACCAGTAGCTGCACTGTGCAGACGCAGCGTAACTATAAATGAGTTTTAATAGACAGTGGACACAAACAGGTAATCCTGCTGTGTGCTAGTAACGGGTGTGAGGTTGGGCAGGTGGGCGGCTGCTGCTGTTGAGGGGCAGGAGGTCGGACGGCTGCTTATAAGGCCCAGTGGAAACTGCAAAAATTGGACCTACTTGGGTTAAAGTGCGCCCTCTAGTGGCCGCCGCCCTAGGCAGCTGCCTGAAGCTGCCTAATGGTAACGCCGGCCCTGTACTGAAGGGAAACATTTAAAGAATATTGCAGATAGTGATGTTTTGAATGAGGATAGATTTTTTACATATGCCTGAGGTGCTAAATTTTGTAACAAACCTCTCAAGCAAAGCTTTAGGAGGATTCATTAATGAACCCACATGGAGGGATAAAGCACTGAGTAATGAAAAGTGTTTTACACAGAAGTGTTGGATGTAATCTAAACCCCTACAGCAAAATTGAAGAGATGATTATGCAGCTATATTTTCCTCCTAACAAACCAAGTTGTATATTCCATAATTGCTTGGAAGAATATTTCTCCTGATATACTCTACCAACTGCAGGTATAAAACAGGAAACACAGCATGACACTACAAAAACACTGCATTATAGAGCACTCGTGGCTTCTGTCAACAGGAAGAAGGTACAAAATGTACTCATACTGAAGTTGTAAAATTAAGCTAAAATATAAATAAATATATTGATACGTTGCGGGGTGCTTTTAGAAAGGAGGGGGCCTGTGTGCAGGCTCTGATTGGGCACCCTTCTATCTGGGGTGTATCCGACTCTGGCATTGTGCTGATGAGCAGGTCTGCAGGCGGATGGCACATTCCCAAAAACACCTCTCTTGCGCATGCCCGAATCAACAGAAAATGGCTTCTGTTGTCATTTTCCCTGGGATTTTTGCTGCTTTGCTACTGGTGCAGGTACAATGGAAAGGTGAGTATAATTAAATGGGTGCAGGGTGTGTGGCCCCTCCATTGTATCCAGGGCTCTGTGTACACTGCACACCTTGCACCCATCATATATATATAATGTCTAGCATCCATTTTTGTGTGTCTCTAAAACCCTGCCATCTGTTGGCAGCGAGTGAAACTACATCTTTCTCACACATGCACAAACACAGAGGCAATCACAAGTTAGCAGACTAGCCTTCAAAGCATTTTATTTGAGCGGGCTTACTAATCATCTATATATATGTGTAGTGTCCGTTTGCGTGTCTCCGAAAACTGCCATCTGTTGGCAATGAGTGAAACTACATCTCTCTCACACATGCAGAAACACAGAGGCAATCACAAGGTAGCAGACTAGCCTTTGAGGCATTTGCTCTGAGCGGGCTTACTAGTTAATAGATATTCCAGTGTATAGGGATGATCAGAATGTCGGGAAATGAAACAGATTGTAATAGTAACTGTGTGTGTTTGTGTGTGTGTGTGTGTGTGTGTGTGCTGCATAGATACATTTTCATATTATATGCTTTTATTTTACGCTGGAAAAGACATTGAGAAGCTTTAGCTTCCATTACTATGAAGCTGACACAATATGATTGCAAATTTTCCTGTCATCAATTAACAGTTAGGGATTATCACAAAATCTTAGAAATCTGCACCATATAATTTATTGCTCTTCGTTTTTGGATCCAGACACAATTAAAGACGTCTTTCTACTTGATGTAAATTGCAAATGCTTGGAAACATACAGAATGCAAATGCAGTCATGTATTAGAAATTATTTTAATTTAAATTTGCTAAATGACCTCCAAGAGCTAGATGAAAGATTTTCTGCTGAATGGACTGACGCATCCTGCCTGTGTAATTTATGTGGGAAATTAGTGCGAATGGTTCACTTTTATGGAGAAGTGCTGCTTGTAGCAGGCCTGCAGAAACCATTTTCCCCCAAGCTTCCATCTGTTCTTCAAACCAGGGCATATGCCATCTCATCGAGCTTGAAAGTCAACTGATTTATAACTCCTGAAAAGTGCATAGATTGAAAAGAAAGGTCGACTGCAGTTATATGACAGTGATTTGTTAGGCACTTGGATAAAGACAATTCACATTACTATGGACCCGAGGGGAAGCTAGCGAAGCCGTAAGCTTCAAAACTTGCTAGATTGACAAGTAAAAAAAACCAAACAGCAATGCGTTTAAGAAGAACAACAACTATTGTTGATTTTTTTTTCTTTGACAATGTAGGGGTTAAAGGTGAGATGTAGAGCAACAAAACCAAAATTATATTGTTATCAATTTGTTTCAGGCAGAAAAGCTTTTTTTCCGTGCTGCAAAGGTTGTCACCTAAAAGTGCCAGAGGTTGTTACACTTTAATCTTTAAACTGTGCATTGAAACACCAGTCTTAAGTGTACTGGTTGCTGCTTGTCATAAAGGGCCTTATTCTAGTTCACTCTTTATGACAAAATCCTTCTTATGCTGTACACACGGGGACGATTTTGTCAAATATCGCGGGCAATATGGTCGCTGAGCGACCATATTGCCCGCGATATGAGTGTGCACCGGCGATATATCGTTTTCTCCCCCGTAGTGATCGCTGGTCGCATGCTCCTGCGACCAGCTGATTTCCACTGCCGGGCTCCCCGTGTGTATGGGGCTTTAGATGGACAAAACCATGTGCACTGCAGGGGGCAGATGTAAAATGTGCAGAGAGAATTAGATTTGGGTGAGTTATTTTGTTTCTGTGCAGGGTAAATACTGGCTGATTTATTTTTACACTGCACTATAGATCTCACTTTGAAGTAAAACCTCACCCAAATCTAATTATCTGCACAATTAACATCTGCCCCACCTGCAGTGCACATGGTTTTGTCCATCTAAGAAGGATTTTGTCAGAAAGAGTGAACTAGAATAAGGCCCAAAGTACTGATCAACGTCACTAACAAACCTCAGATTTTTTTTTCTGAAAGCAAATACCCTGTTCTAGTGTAATTAGTAATTTAACCCCTTCCCGACATTTGACGTATATATACGTCATGGCCGGGATGTACTTCCCGACACATGACGTATATATACGTCATGACTTCAAAGTGCCACTGCGTCTCGAGACGCAGTGACAGAGGGACGATGACTGCTGTCCCTGACAGCAGACATGTCCCTGCATGCCCAGGGGGGGCGGCGATGCCGCCCCCCCGTCGGCGATCGCTGTGATTGGCTGTTCAATGTGAACAGCCATTCGCAGCATTTCCTGTGTTACCGGCGAATCAGACGCTCGGTAACATGTCAATCACCGCCGGGTGTGAGGGGGCATGAGGGGGTCATCGGTGACGACGACACCTCGCCCCACCTGCCCCCAAGGCTGTGATTGGTCCGTCGGACCGACGGACCAATCACAGCCAAGGCGCGCCATTTAAACTAACGGTGACTACGCTGCAGACGCCATTCCGGTCTGGAATTGCGTGCAGAGCGGTCACCGGCCACTCTCTCGTGATATACATACCTGAACCTTGCCTGATACTTACCTGATCACCGCTGATCACCGCTGGTAGCGTGCTGCTAGCAGTTGGATGCTTCCTGGATCTTGTGACTTCCTGTGTCCTGCTGCTGCAGTGTCATAGAGTCACAGATCGTGAGAGATAGTGACAGAGAGTGATAGAGAGTGATAAAGAGTGATAGAGAGTGCTATATTTTGTGTCTGCTGCACCCCTTTTGTGCTGATCAGTATATCTGTGCTGATCAGCAACTTTTTGGGTTTTTTTTTTTTTATATATATACCTGTCAGTTGCACCAAAGGTTGTGCTGCCTGTGCAACTGACTGCTGCCCCCCCTTTTGTGCTGATCAGTTTAAATTAATTAACTGATCAGCAACTTTTTGGGGGTCCAGGTTTTTTTTTTTATATATACCCTAGCAGGTTGCACCCACAGTTGTCTGTCTGCTGCCCCTCACTGCTAATCAGTGTCGCATCACTGCATCACTGATCTGCAGTTTTTTTTGGGGGGGGGGGGGGGGGGATTGCAGTGGGGTTTTGTTTTTACACCCACGTTGCTTTTGTGGGTGCTTTTGTGGGTGTCCTGTGGCCGCTGATCAGTGACATTCATCACTGAACAACATTTTTGGCACAGGGTTGATATTTTTTTCTGCAGTTTTTTTAAATTGTTTTTTTTTTTGGAGAGTGCTGTGGTATTTTTTTTTTTTATTGTTTTTACACCTGTTGCCTTTGAGCGCTGTTCAGTGACGGACGTTATTGACCAACATCTGTGCTCAATTTTTGGCGCAGGACCTTTTTTTTTTTTTAACCCCTTCAATTTTTTTTTTTTTTTTATTGGGATCAAATTCCTGTATAAAGTATTTTTTTTTCTGCACTACATACACACTACACACTACATACCCCCCGTGTTGAAATAAAGTTTGTACCCCCCCCAACACTATACACGTGTTGAAACATTACACTTACAGAAACACAAAAATAAAAATGGCATCCCAAATGTCATCCCAAATGTCATCCCAGTCATCCACAAGAATGTATTCAGCGGAGGAGGCATATGCCATGCTTGCCTCTGACTCTGACACAGCCAGTGATGCAAGCGGGGAATTTGAAGGATTCGTCTTAAGCTCCTCTTCCTCCTCTAGTGATGAGGGACCCCCTCAAAGACGCCCCCGTAGAGCAGCTGAGACCACCCCCCCAAATGATTGATCCCGTATGGACCCCACCACCAGACAATTTTGAGCCCCAGGTTCCTGAGTTTTTGGCCATCCCAGGAATCCAATTTGATTCAACAGGTCTCAGAGAAATTGACTTTTTCAAATTATTTTTCTCTGATGATTTTATAAATTTAATGGTGGACCAAAGTAATTTATATGCCCAGCAGTTTATTGCTCAAAACCCCACGTCATCATTTGCTAGGTGGACCCCTGTAGATGCAGTAGAGATGATGATGTTTTGGGGTCTGGTGTTACATATGGGCATAGTAAAAAAGCCAGAAATTAGGCAATATTGGAGTACAGATGTTCTGTACAGCACCCCACTTTACCGTATGGCCATGACTCGGACTCGTTTTGAGATAATCCTTAAATTTTTACATTAGACCGATAATGCACAGTGCCCACCCAGAGATGATCCCACCTTTGACCGGCTATTCAAAGTCAGGCCGGTCATTGATCATTTCAGTGCCAAATTTGCAGAGATGTACATCCCTGAAAAATTTATTTGTATCGACGAGTCCCTTATACATTTCAAAGGAAGGGTTAAATTCCGCCAGTACCTTCCCAGTAAGAGGGCAAGGTATGGCATAAAAATGTATAAACTGTGTGAAAGCACCTCAGGGTACACCCACAGGTTTAGGGTATATGAAGGGAAGGATTCAAGAATTGAACCGCCAGAATGCCCCCCCTCCCTCGTAGGTGTTAGTGGAAAAATTGTCTGGGATTTAGTGCACCCCTTCCTGGATAAAGGTTATCACCTCTATGTGGATAACTTTTACACTAGCATCCCCCTGTTTAAGGCCCTTGGTTCAAGAGGTACAGCAGCTTGCGGTACTGTGCGCAAGAACCAAAGAGGCCTCCCAAAAACGCACGTTGCCCAATTACTGAGAAGGGGTGAAAGCAGGGGAATATGCACCGAAAATATGTTGTTGGTCAAATATAAGGACAAGAGGGATGTCCTTATACTGACAACAATTCAGTTCAGTACCACCTCCATCCCTGTACGAGGTACCAGTACCCACACCTCAAAACCTAATTGCATCCTAGATTACAATAAGTACATGGGCGGAGTGGATCTTTCAGATCAGGTACTGAAGCCGTACAGTCCCCTGCGGAAAACAAAAATCTGGTACAAGAAGCTGGCCGTGTATATCATCCAGATGGCACTGTATAACGCTTACGTGCTATTCCATTCTACCAGCCAGAGGGGGACATTTATGCACTTTCAAGAGGAAGTCATAAAGGGCCTAATATTTGGGAACCAGCAGGCAGAGGGCCCCAGTACTTCTAGTACTGGCCCCCGTATTGTACCAGGGCAGCATTTTCCTAACGAAATCCCCTCCACTGCAAGAAAGGGTAGGACACAAAAAAGGTGCAAAAGTTTGCTATAAAAAGGGAATAAGAAAGGATACTATTTTCCACTGTGAAACTTGCCCCGACAAACCCGGCCTATGTATAAAGGAGTGTTTTAAAATATACTACACATCTATGGATTATTAGGTTCATCTTTTCACCGTGCTTCAGGGGTCTTGCTAATGCCACATAGCACCCACCATTCATTCCACCAGAATCTGAGCTGCAAAATCCAAAAATCACTCCTTCCCTTCTGAGTCCTGCCATGCACCCAACTGGTATTTTTTGGTCACATATGAGGCATTGCCATACTCGGGAGAAATTGGGGCATAGATTTTGGGGTGCTTTGTCTCCTTCATTCCTTGTGAAAATGAAAAATTTTGAGCCAGAACTGCATTTTTGTGTAAAAAATGTAATTTTTCATTTGCACAGCCCAGTTGTATCAAAATTGGTGAAACCCCTGGAGGTTTGAAATGTACACTATACCCCTAGATGAATTCCCTGAGGGGTGTAGTTTGCAAAATGGGGTCACTTGTGGGGGGGTTCCACTGTATTGGTGCTTTGGGGGTCTTGCTAATGCGACATAGCACCCACCAACATTCCACCAGAATCGGTGCTGCAAAATCCAAATATCACTCCTTCCCTTCTGAGTCCTGCCATTTTTTGGTCACACATGAGGCATTGCCGTACTCGGGAGAAATTGGGGCACAGATTTTGGGGTGCTTTGTCTCCTTCATTCCTTGTGAAAATGAAAAATTTTGAGCCAGAACTGCATTTTTGTGTAAAAAATTTAATTTTTCATTTTCACTGCCCAGTTGTACCACAATTGGTGAAACCCCTGGGGGTTTGAAATGTACACTATACCCCTAGATGAATTCCCTGAGGGGTGTAGTTTGCAAAATGGGGTCACTTGTGGGGTGGTTCCACTGTATTGGTGCTTCGGGGGTCTTGCTAATGCGACATAGCACCCACCAACATTCCACCAGAATCTGAGCTGCAAAATCCAAAAATCACTCCTTCCCTTCTGAGTCCTGCCATGCACCCAAATGGTATTTTTTGGTCACATGTGAGGCATTGCCGTACTCGGGAGAAATTGGGGCACAGATTTTGGGGTGCTTTGTCTCCTTCATTCCTTGTGAAAATGAAAAATTTTGAGCCAGAACTGCATTTTTGTGTAAAAAATGTAATTTTTCATTTGCACAGCCCAGTTGTATCAAAATTGGTGAAACCCCTGGGGGTTTGAAATGTACACTATACCCCTAGATGAATTCCCTGAGGGGTGTAGTTTGCAAAATGGGGTCACTTGTGTGGGAGTTCCACTGTATTGGTGCTTCGGGGGTCTTGCTAATGCGACATAGCACCCACCAACATTCCACCAGAATCTGATCTGCAAAATCCAAAAATCACTCCTTCCCTTCTGAGTCCTGCCATGCACCCAAATGGTATTTTTTGGTCACATGTGAGGCATTGCCGTACTCGGGAGAAATCGGGGCACAGATTTTGGGGTGCTTTGTCTCCTTCATTCCTTGTGAAAATGACAAATTTTGAGCCAGAACTGCATTTTTGTGTAAAAAATGTAATTTTTCATTTGCACAGCCCAGTTGTATCAAAATTGGTGAAACCCCTGGGGGTTTGAAATGTACACTATACCCCTAGATGAATTCCCTGAGGGGTGTAGTTTGCAAAATGGGGTCACTTGTGGGGGGGTTCCACTGTATTGGTGCTTCGGGGGTCTTGCTAATGCGACATAGCACCCACCAACATTCCACCAGAATCTGAGCTGCAAAATCCAAAAATCACTCCTTCCCTTCTGAGTCCTGCCATGCACCCAAATGGTATTTTTTGGTCACATGTGAGGCATTGCCGTACTCGGGAGAAATTGGGGCACAGATTTTGGGGTGCTTTGTCTCCTTCATTCCTTGTGAAAATGAAAAATTTTGAGCCAGAACTGCATTTTTGTGTAAAAAAATGTAATTTTTCATTTGCACAGCCCAGTTGTATCAAAATTGGTGAAACCCCTGGGGGTTTGAAATGTACACTATACCCCTAGATGAATTCCCTGAGGGGTGTAGTTTGCAAAATGGGGTCACTTGTGGGGGGTTCCACTGTATTGGTGCTTTGGGGGTCTTGCTAATGCGACATAGCACCCACCAACCTTCCACCAGAATCTGAGCTGCAAAATCCAAAAATCACTCCTTCCCTTCTGAGTCCTGCCATGCACCCAAATGGTATTTTTTGGTCACATGTGAGGCATTGCCGTACTCGGGAGAAATTGGGGCACAGATTTTGGGGTGCTTTGTCTCCTTCATTCCTTGTGAAAATGACAAATTTGGAGCCAGAACTGCATTTTTGTGTAAAAAATGTAATTTTTCATTTGCACAGCCCAGTTGTATCAAAATTGGTGAAACCCCTGGGGGTTTGAAATGTACACTATACCCCTAGATGAATTCCCTGAGGGGTGTAGTTTGCAAAATGGGGTCACTTGTGGGGGGGTTCCACTGTATTGGTGCTTCGGGGGTCTTGCTAATGCGACATAGCACCCACCAACATTCCACCAGAATCTGAGCTGCAAAATCCAAAAATCACTCCTTCCCTTCTGAGTCCTGCCATGCACCCAAATGGTATTTTTTGGTCACATGTGAGGCATTGCCGTACTCGGGAGAAATTGGGGCACAGATTTTGGGGTGCTTTGTCTCCTTCATTCCTTGTGAAAATGACAAATTTGGAGCCAGAACTGCATTTTTGTGTAAAAAAAATAATTTTTTATTTTCACTGCCCAGTTGTACCACAATTGGTGAAACCCCTGGGGGTTTGAAATGTACACTATACCCCTAGATGAATTCCCTGAGGGGTGTAGTTTGCAAAATGGGGTCACTTGTGGGGGGTTCCTAACTTTTAGCATCTTATGGTGCCTAGAAACCTACATGGTGCCTAAAAAATAATCTCATAAAAAGGAGGCTCCAAAATCAAGTAGGTGCTCCTTCTATTATGAAGCCAGTGGTTTGGTCAACGTGCACACTAGGGCCACATATAGGATATTTATGAAAACAAAAGAATTGGGGGAATCAATTTTTAGTCACATTTCTCTAGTAAAATCTACTGTGTTCCTTAGAAAAATGTATTAAAATTGCAAATCTGCAAAAAAAATGAAATTTTGAAATTTCACCTACACTTTGTTTTAATTCCTGTGAAACACCTAAAGGGTTAACAAACTTCCAAAATGCTGTTTTGTAAACTGTGAGGGGTGCAGTTTTTGAAATGGCATCATTTATGGGGGTGTCTCACATACAAGTCCCTCAAAGTCACATCAGAACTGAACTGGTCCCTAAAAAAATCAGTGTTTGAAATTTTCTTGAAAATTTGAGAATTTGCTATTCATATTTTAAGCCTCCTAGTGTCCAAAAAAATTAAAAGGATGTTGAAATAATGATGGAAACATAAAGTAGACATATGGTCTATGTTAGTTATTAACTATTTTGAGTGGTATGATTATTTGTCTCACAAGCAGAAAATTTAACATTTTGAAAATTGCTAAATTTTCCATTTTTTTACGACATTTTGGTATTTTTCACAAAAAAACACAGACTGTATCGACCCAAATTTACCACTAACTTGAAGTACAATGTGTCACGAGAAAACAGTCTCAAAATCACTGGGATAAGTAAAAGCAAAAAAAAGTTATCCCCACTTAAGTGATACCTGTCAGATTTGAAAAAAAGGGCTCTGTCAGGAAGGCAAAAACAGGCTGCGGCGGGAAGGGGTTAATAAATGTTTGATGCTTGGTTCCAGTACTTATGCTACATTTCCCTCCTCCTATTCCCATCCACCAAATATCACTTCAGCACTACAAAGCAATAACGTCTTTGGTAGGTGGCAAACCAAGTCAAATTGACAATATGACCATATAAAAAAAAATCAATGCGTGTTTTGATGTTTTCATTTGTAGCTATGAGTTATTTCAGCTCTTCACATTGAAAATGCTGGAACAAAGAGAATTTTCTAGGCACATTAATATAGGATAACACATTGGACTTGCAATATAATATTTTATGTAACAATATATATATTTTTTATAATTAAAATATATTTTTTTTTATAAAAAGCTTATCTATTAATATCAATTGTTTCATTTATGCCAAATCCCATTATAATCAATTGAGGGTAATAAAAAAATGTAAAATTTATAGCAAGCCACATTTCATTTCATACTGCATACTTGCATGCTGTACATTTTATTACCCCCTATCTATTGGCTCAAAGTTGCATAGGGGCTGGGCCAAAATGACACATTTCTGAGAGAGAGAGAGAGAGAGAGAGAGAGAGAGAGAGAGAGAGAGAGAGAGAGAGAGAGAGAGAGGAAACTGCTACTACTTAGTGTCAGCAGTCTCTCTTCCCAGACTAGCACACACTATGGTGTCCTGGACTGTGCAGGGTTCAAAGAGGCTGCCTGCGGAAACAGTCTCCTTTTTACTTCCCTTTTTTTTCAAGTGTTATAGGGGAGGGATGATCACATTAATTACTCCCACCACCACCACCACCACTACCTACTGGATCTGCCCACTGGCTGATGGGAGCAAATCTGCTCCCCTTACGCAGTACTGTGAAGTTGTGCCATGCATTGTACTGTGTACGTAAATTTGGGTAGATGGTCTGGCCACACCTCCCTGATTTGGTTTAACCCCCCAGTACCCAGGTCGATCGCTGCTCTGGCTAGAGTCACATTGATCATTATTCATTGTTCATCATCAGAGGATGTGGATACACTACAAAGTGACTGAATTAAACTGGAAAGGTGGGCGGAAAGGTGGAAAATGCAGTTTAACGTGGATAAATGTAAAGTACTTAATTATGGAAACAAAAATGAACAAGATACTTATAGGCTAACTGGAGTTATTATAGGGAATTCTGCAGTGGAGAAGGACTTGGGGGGGTCATCATAGATGAATAATTGGGTAATAGCAATACTCACTCAATACTGCTCAAGTGCAGCAGCAAAAGCAAACCGGACACTGGCATGCATTAAAAGGGGTATGGATTCAAGGGATGCCAATGTGATAGTGCCTCTTTACAAGGCATTGGTGAGACCACACTTGGAATATTGTGTTCAGTTCTAGGCACCGCACCTTAAAAAGGACATACATGAATTGGAACAGGTACAGAGAAGCTCAACTAAGCTAGCAAAAGGTCTCAAATCACTAGAATACAAAGATAGATTAACCAGATTGAATATGTTTTTACTGTAGAAACGGAGGTTGAGGGGTGATATAATTAGTATCTTTAAATAAGGCCTGTACTTAGTACACGTGTCATGTACTGAGGCTCGAGGAAAATAAATTCCGTACTGAATTAAGAAGATGATTCTTCACCATTAGATCAGAAAAATTCTGGAACTCATTGCCAGTGGGGGTGGTTACAGCAACTACTGTTAATAAATTTAAATCAACACTGGATACATTTTTGGCCACTAAGGGAATCCTATAGATATGAATTACTCAAGTCAACGGTTACAAGTCAAATAGGTTGAACTTGATGGTCTTTTCTCAACCTTAATTCTGTTATATTTATTGTTTTCAATAACAATTCAACTCATTTGCTCAAACTGTGCAATAAAAACAGTTTTGCCAAATGCAGCACTGTAAGTACTTTTAGAAATGGAAATATCCCTTTGTGAACACCAATTTTAAGTGTAAGAAATAAAACAACTGCTTTGTGTCTTGGTTTCGAAGCCAATACTAAGTTTATGATTTACTGAATAAAGCCTTTTGTCTTTGCTATGATTGCAGCTTCCACTAAGTGTTAAGTGCATTACAAATAACACTTGAATATCAAGCAAAGCTGTAGAAATGAGTTTAAACAAGCTTCGCTATGGTATTCTCATTTATAATATTGACAGCTCTAGTCTCTCTTACTGTTTTTCAGTGCTATACTTTTGCAGTTAGATTTTACTGTCACATATTTACAGCTGGTTTATAGGAAAACTATTGCAGTTATTTTTATTTTTATTATTATTATTATTTTAATAGTAGTAGTAGTTTTTTTTACTATTGTTGGTTGTATAAACAAGAAAGTCTCCCTTATTAACAAAGAGAAATCACATTCAGCCATGATTACATTACAGCTATTTAAAGCATATAGGGAATTAATTTAAGTTATCCAAATAAACTTGAATTATCCCAATGCTGGCCACGTTTGTCGTGATCTTAGGCTCGGCGATTCCCCAGATACACCAATCTGGGAATCCCTACCATGTGACCCTTACTGGATACCAGAGAGACATTGGGGGAAATTTACTAAAGGAAATTTGTAAAAAATAGGTGTATTTGTATCCAGAAATACACTTATTTTTGACATTTACTATCCCGAAAATATGGCAATTCGTAGTCGTATTGATAGCACATCAATACGAATACGAATTGCCGTATTTTCGGGATAGTAAATGTCAAAATTTAGTGTATTTCTGGATACAAATACACCTATTTTTTTACAAATTTCCTTTAGTAAATTTCCCCCATTGTCAACACAATTGCCACCACCAACCACTAGTAATGAGTTTTAGGATCTACTCCAAGGCAGTATAATATCTACTGTCTGCACACAAAATGTTCTATTATTATTATTATTATTATAGTGCTCTTTCAGAGAGCAACAGACACCGGAACTAAAATTAAGAATGTTTAATTAAAATTTGACACAAGTAAAAGACACTTTTAAGGAAAATAAAAAAAGGGAAATAAAAACCCACAGAACCAATTACACACAGAATGAAACAGTGGGATGAAGTGGATTCTTTCCTGATTTCTGGCTCATCATCTAGCGATCTGACCCATTCCACGACAATTAACCACTTTCTGTCTGTGTGTGTGTGTTGTCTTTAAGAACCCAAACTGCCCCCTCTCAAAGCCCCCACCTAAGGTAATAGTAATAACTCACTGTCACATGGGGTCTCCTGGTCATATATGCAGGGGATGGCTAATTACTTTCCCCATTCCTTTTGAGGCTGACCAATTAGGTCTTAACAAATACAACACTGACATTTATATAGCTAGCTGAGGACACAATAGCCAGGATATTTGGGCAGTATGCACATCTCCAGATCTGAGTTATTTTTACTTCCAGGTCCCAGCTCTGTTAAGGAGAGTCTCACCAACCTCTTGGTGTCTGCAAGGAGTTATTAGCCCAGCTGTTCCCTGTATAGGAGCTGGCATAATTACCTTTCCACACACAATTTCTGCATAAATAAACCAGGCAAATGCAGGTCACTTATAAATAACATTATTATTTACAGTAATGCCAGTGAATGGCATCCAATCATGAACGCCAGCTAGTCTCAAATATGATGACACCATTTCACCAAGTCTGTTTGCAAAATTTACTAAGACTACAAATACATCTCAGTCAGATTTGTATTTCGGATATGACTGGCATCTGTGGCATCTGTAGTATATTTGTATTTGGTAGTCATATTTTTTTCCCAAATTTGCTTACCTGTCATGTTTTTCAATGGTCTATTTGGTTGTACAGAGTCGTATTTTTGTTTGCATATTCATATTTTGGTTTCTGTACATATTTTTGCTGTGTTTATACCTTATGTGTGTGTTTTATACGTACGTATTTTGAAGAATACGCACATAAATGTTGCTTAACAGAAAGTACTGTAGCTTTGTGTTTGGGTAAAAGTATACACTTGGGAGTGTTCTCCCAGCCATTTAAAAAAAAAAATAAAGACACACTCCCTAGCTCCTTGTGGGTTAGATACAGTAGGTGTGGTGTGGAGATTGCATAAGAGGTTGGAGTTTGCTGAGTTATCTAGTGATTGTTGAGTGGCTTATTTGTTTTAAAGTTGTGGTTGTGTTGTATTAAGTCTTTATTTGTGAGTAAAGTTTATATGTGTTTGTGTGTGTGAGAGGTAAGTAGAGGAGGGTGTTCTTTGTCTTTTTATTTTTCAGTGTGTTTTTTGTTCTTGTGTGTGCAATGTCTGCATCTAATGGTGAGAGTAGTCAGGTGGGAGATGATTAAACGAGATCTGCAGCCTCCAAGGAACCTGCACAAGCTGCTGCTGATACTGTATACTGTTTCATGACACAGGAATCTTCTTTGATGCATATGTCAGGACATCAGGTAGCCCACAGCCCACAATGAAAAGTTCTCAATGTATAAATGAGTACCCATCTCTGTTTCTAACAAGCAGATAAGTGTGTCTGTGTGCTTAATGGTCTTTTATAGGGCACAGTTCTAGCAACGCCCCCTCCCCCCCCCCTCCCCCCCCTCCCCCCCCCCACACACACACACTTTCTACCCTCCCCCCAGAACCAGAGCCATAACTATATACTTGATGAGCATTGGTGCCCTCAATATCCTAAATAGGGACAGCATGCAACGATGACGTGTGGTCTTGTGGGGAAGGGACATTGCAGTGCAGTAGAACCCTTAACTGAAATGATGCCATAGAGTATTGCCATCTTATTCACAATACACTGCACAGTAGTACTCCTTATTCATGCTAAAAACACAGTAATGAGCCTTATAGTAGTAGTAGTAGTTAGTTTATTTATAAGGCGCCACAAAGTGTCCGCAGCGCCGTATATAACAAACAAAAAAAACTAATTACAAGGTAACGTACAGGATGTGGTGATAAAATACAGCATGAATAGGGGTATAGCTGGTAGAACTTAAATCAGCATCAGTTCTGAAGTAGGTGTCGAAATTGTCGAGGAGACTGAAGATGAAATAGAGGAAGGGAAGAACAGGGCAGGAGCACTGGTGAGGTAAAGAGGTAGGGTGAGTACGTGAGGAAGGAGGGCCCTACTCATAAGAGTTAACAGACTAAAAGGAGGTCGTGGACGAATGAAAAAAACAATAGGATTAGTAGGAATGGATGGGAACAGATGGAGGGGCAGGGTAGGCAGGAGAGGAGCAAAAGAGGTTAGGAGGAGGAGGGATAGGCTAGTCGGAAGAAGTGGGTTTTGAGGGAGCACTTCAAGGAGGTAAGGGAATCAGAAAGCCTGATAGGTTGCGGGAGGTTGTTCCAGTGCAGCGCGAGAGAAGTCTTGGACACGGGAGTGGGAGGAATATTATGTATTATATACATAATACCAAACATTAGTAGCACCTCTTATACACAGAGTGCCACATAGTACTGCTCATTGCAAATCATGCCCTTTTACATTAGTAATGCTCTTATACACATATTGTGACACAATAATGCTGCTTACAAATTATTCCTTTACACATTATACCACACATTAGTAAAACATAACCTAATATGCAAAAATTATATACAGCAATGCCACACATTCATTTCACTTATGCATTTCCTAATGTTGTAGTGACAATACAGTGATTGATTATTAAACCTCCAATCAATGAATCATGTTATGGTGGGTATATCAGGAGGATTGGGAGAACTTAATTAAAAGGATATAATGTAGGGATGACAGATAGAGGGGGGACACACAAATTGTCGCGGAACAGACCCTGGTGAAAGCATCTGCTGCTACTGTTTAAAGTAACATCGCATGGGTATGTATAATTTCTATTAAACTGAATGTCTAATTAAGTCAGTGTACAAAATACTGGTAGAAATTGAAGGTCAAGAAACAAATCTTACTGTTTATTCAGCATAAACTCATGAAAAAAAAGTTTAATATGTCTAGGCAATGGATAAAAACTTTTCATGCATAAAGCATTGAAGACCGTTAACTGATTTGTGTGTTGTGTTGTAACATTAATTGCTGCAATAGGTATTGTAACAAATCAGTCACACTAAGAGCCACAGAGAAAGAACTGAAGATAACACTATTGTAATGGTTATGTAGCATGGTAAAAGAAGAGCTACACAGATGCTGTACTAAAAATATAAACTGAACAAAGCCTTGCAGAGCCATAAAGGGAAGAAAAAAATGTGCTCAGAAACATGGGGGGAATAAAAAACTTCAATAAGATTTGATCTTAGCTGACACTAAATGACTTAGAGATACTAAAATAAACTATAATGGCAGTGGAAAGTTAGACACAATGGTGGGGTAAACGTTAAGGCCACTGCCAATTTTAACAAGTTTGTTTTAAATGGAGCTTAAGGTATGATCTTTAAGATCGGTATGTTTTATTAAAAGGAAGTGTACTCACAAGTCATTACTAGACACACACTTCCTTTATCAGCATACAATTTAATGAATATATATATATATATATATATGTGTGTGTGTATACAGATAGGGGTTCAGCGACCCCTTGTTTTAATATAAAAATACGTAAAGGTGATCAATTATAAATGAATAGGTCCAAAAAAAATCAGTCTCATAACTTTCCGTACAGACCCTGTATATTATATTTCCAAGCATCTGTGATATTGCATTGTTATAAAATCCTGTATCATTTTGGCGATTTGTAATATCGTTTTAACTCACAGACTGAAATTACTGTATACACAGGATAAACAGGATAAATAGTGTTCATATATTTTACTTTATATGTAGCTTGATTATCTATATGACTGTTTACTACTCCCAGCTGCGGCATGTGGGTCACATTCGGCACATCAGCAAGACTTTGATTCAGTCATTATTTTGAGAGTCTTGAGTGTTCAGGTTGTTTGGTTGGTTTAATTCCCTAGTCAATAATGAAGACTGTATTTTGTAACACAAAAGAGACCCTAGGGATGGCATGTGAAAGTTAAAAGGTGGATCTCTATGTCCCTAAAGCAATTGAAATGTTTACGTTCTAACAATGTGATGTCCTGAAAAGGCCTATATTTTACTGAAGCTTTATAGTTAGTAGACACTAGCATGATTTCTACACTATATCATAAGGCATACAAGCTATAGTACATGACTCATTAAATAAGTAATACACAGAATATCTCATCTTTTTTGTAACCAAATATACACACACCAGATTTGGTCCAAAGCTGTGATGTGGTTACTGATTAAACCTTTTGGGTTTGAAATATTAAAGACACCCCAGTCACATTTGTCCTTATATGTGAGAGTGCAGACAACTGATAAAGAGTATAACAGAACTGGTGGTGTCTCTGGCTATTTGTCACACTAGCAGTAGCACCAGCTGAAGTGTAACAGAGGCTAGGTGCCTTGATGTAAGGTTTTTGCATAGACGACGGAAGGGAGGGATGCAATTGGATAAAAGAAAACCAGTTTTAATAAAGATACTGCGATACAGAAGATGAACTGTGGCACAAAGGTAAGCCTGAAGATATGAAATAACCAGAGTCAATGATATATAAAACGTATTGTAAAGTTCGTAGTGGATGGATAACGAGGTTGAAAACTGAAGATGACTTGAAGTGTAGATTTGAAGAATAAACGTAAACTTGAATAGTTGATTTGAAGGATTTACTTGAAGAGATGATTGAATTGAAGATTGAATGATTAAATGAAAGATTGGATGATTGAATGGTTGAACGATTGGATGATTGGGTGATTGGACAATTGGATGATTGGATGATTGGACGATTGGGTGATTGGATGATTGGAAGATTAGAAGATTGGATGGTTGATAGGATGAATCCGGGAAGTATTGCAGCAGGCCTGAGTAGCTGTGACCAGGGAGAGTTGCAGTGGAAGTAACCGTCAGGTGAGGAAAGGGTGATCCCCTTTGGGGGGGCTAACTTTGTCCGGACCGTAGAGGTGGCAGCAGGGTTCTGCAGGTGGATGGTCTTCACAGCAGGCGAGCAGGAGTGGATTCAGTCTGGAGATAGCTGACAGGCAGCAGCGCTTTCAGCAGGAGTGGGAGTCAGATGCCTAGGGAAAGGACATCATTGTACTGACTGACTGTTTGGCCCAGCTGGTCAGTATTTAAAAGGTGAGCTGCACTGTAATTGGCTGAAGGTAATTGGTAGTGCAGCCTGGTTGGAGAAACCAACAAGATGGCCGCTACCAGGGCAGGCGACAGGTTTCAGAACCAGGAAGTGTGTGCAGTACACTCCAGGCAGCGTGTCCAGCAAGGCCAAGGCAGAGTTCACAGCATCATGGCACCTCAGTGTGGGAGGCATGGGTGGCAGACATGGTGGTCGTGACACTATTGACTCACCATGTACATGTAAAAGTACCCAGACCATGTACTGTCTTTATCCTTTTTCTACTTGCGACACATCAAGATTTTAAAATTGGCAAGGCACACCATCAAACCCCAACAGGGAAAAACACAATGAAAAAATAAAAGCTATTGGCCCCTATATGAAAAAACACTCACACTAGTCCCCATAGGTAGCAGAAATAAAGTACATTGGACTTCACATGAAAACAAGAGACCAGTGAATAACAGTTGAACTGGTGGTGGTGGCTGTAAACTGGTGTATACATCTCTAGATGTGGTGGCACACTTGAGAACAGTTCAAGGCACACTATTCTGTTACGGTGCAGTGGTTGAAAAACTCTGCTCTAATGGTTAGTTTGGTCACTCTGGTACCTGGTCACACCTCCTCTGATGGCTGGTCATGTCCCATAAGCTTGGGCTCCATTTCCCTGGTAGGCCCTTCATGCCCCAGTCTGGCACTGGAGGGGTCATTGATGTAGTATAGGGTATAGTCAGACCATTTTGGATATAGCTCTATTTTTAAAATTAGGAAGGTACTAATGTGTCATGTCAGATAGATACAGAACTTCAGAAAACAGTAATGTCCTTTGTTTTAACATATATTTATTCATTCTCCAGTAACCACACTTGACCCAATTGCACACTTCTAGATATTTGTAACTAAAACTTGCAGTCAAAATAATTTTTAGCAATTCCAACACTTAATATAGCTTGGTGCCATTATACAAAGGTGTATTGTGTAACAATTGAAGTACTGCTCTCAAACCATCAGCATTCGAGATTACTGTAACATGAATACTACTGAAATAGTTATTATCAGGATTAGCAGTTAAAGACTTTATTCAACATGAATACAATGTCCAACAGATAGTTATAACCCTTTTCCACTAGCAACCTGGGTCAGACCCGGTAATTTGTACCCGGATCGACACCGGGTTGGACCTTGGTTTAAGACACATTTCCACTACAGTGCTACCCGGTAAATTGCTGGATCAGACCGTTTACACTTAACCCAGGTAAAGCCTGTTTTTTCCTATAAATTACATAGAGAAAAGGAATTTTTAAAGGGCTTTACAAAAGGGGAGGTCATAAAACAGGGCCACCATTACCCAAAAGGGCTACCATTAAACAAAACATTTTCTGATAAAAGAAATAATATTTATTTGAAAAAGTTTTGCCTTTATTTTTGTCCCAAATATTCAATATGAAACCTTTTCAAAAGTGTCTTCACACGCGACACGTAAAACTATTGTGAAAACTGTTGTTTGCAGTATACCTGAGCCATTGGTGCATCTAGACATGTACAAAATGCACATAAACATACCCCAGAAGCTACAATCATCTCTATTTTTCCAAATATACCGGGTTGGGAGCGTTTCCAATAACCCTGAACCCAGGTGCAAACCGGGTGCTACCCTGATCATTTCCTGGGTAGGATTTCCGGGGAATCCAAACCGGGTTATTTGACAGGGAGCATTTCCACTAGCAGAAAAACCCGGGTAGATGCCCATCCCTGTGGAGATTACCGGGTTATTTCTGCTAGTGGAAAAGGGGTATTAGGATGCTTAAATACTGTATGCAAGGTTGAAGGAGTCAAAGTAAACCGATAAAGGCTTATACAGTGAACCACGGACGTATCATTATTGCAACCCGTGGTTCATTGTTTCATTAATCCTCTTCTTGAAATAAAGTATGGAAGAACATTTACACGAGTTAATAACTCAACAAATTGACAGCCTCTCTTCTATAAGTCTATGGATAACAGCCATTGAATAGGTGGGGGTCCTGCAATAAACATTTGGATCACTCAGCCTTTCCGTCTGATGCAATACTGTATATTGAAGTTGCAAGAGGGCCGCTTCGGGCAGTTTAAGCACTGCAGCGGCTGATGAATTTTTATCAATGCAGTGGGATATAAATACATTATTAACTACTGATAAAATGAAAAGAAACTTATTTCCATATACATGTGCATATGCCCGCAGCACACTTGTTATCTCATAGAGTTGTATCAGTGTCAAGAACACCAGGGTTAATAAAGTAAACCTGTTTTTATTTATTCAATAATTAATTGATTAAATGTAGAGCTGAGGTACTGAATCAAGTAATGATCGTGAACTATACAATCCCTTGCAGTTCTCTCTTGTGCACTCTGCTTATTTTTTTTTTTAAATAATAAATTTTTATTAGGTCTTCAGAGAAAGGTACAAGGTACAAATGTATTTATAATAACATGAGCGATACCAAACATGTCAGAAATATAAAGTTTGCATCATAATAGGGTCACCTATTGTTCTGGTAGTACACTATCAAGGAGATATATCGCATTTAAATACTCGCCCTTAGAGACCTAGAATTTTCCAATTTTAATATAATCATAAATAAGTACTAACTTTAAGGTTGTCAAATATATATAATAGAGAGAAAAGAAGGGGGGGGGGGAGAGAAGAGGAGGGGGTAGGAGGACGGACACAAAAGGGGAGAATTGCAGCCACATAGTATAGGATAGTAATAGCTTAGTACCTAAGAGACGCTAGGGGTGGGTCTTTGCCAGGTGGGGAGGTGTATGGTAAGATCAGTGGAGTGAGGTTTATATGTCCTGCGACTCCCTATATTCCCCCCATCTCAGCCACCTGAGGTGGATTGAGGAGGCAACAGATGAATATTGAACGTTTGCCGTTTCGAAGAGGTAGTGGTTATGTACCTTGTTTACAATTTGGTTGGTTGAAGGTATGTCAGTGGATTTCCAGTTCTGTCCTATAGCTGCTTTTGTAGCTATTAGGATGTGTCTTAAAACATATAGGTCTCCCCCACCGAGATGTTCGCGATGGTGAAGTAGGGCTACTACTGGGTTTAGCTGGATACTGGATCTAATTACTACGCTAATAAGTTCAAAGATTTCTATCCACAGGGGACGGATCTTTGGACACTCCCAGAAGATGTGGAAGATAGAGCCAACTTCGCCACAGTTCCTCCAGCATAAATCTGGGACGTTCGGCCATATGGCATGGAGTCTCTTGGGGGTGAAATATGTCCTATGGCAGAGTTTGTAGAACATTTCGGAATGTAGCGAGCATTTGGACATTTTAAAACCCGAGTATAAGATAGAGTCCCACGTCTCCTCGCTCAGGGAAGTATTGAGGTCAAGTTCCCACTTTACTTGAGCAGGTAGTTTCCCTTGCTTAGCCCTAGAGACCAGGAAGTTGTACCACTTAGAGATGCCTCCTTTGTGTGAATGGGGAGATAGCTTAGAGGTGAGTATTTTAGATGTAGGGAGTCCCACTGCGGAGCTTGTGCTAGTGGCGGAGAGCCAGTGTCGGATCTGTAGATATTTATAAAATTCATTTTTATGTAGCCCGTATTTCTCCTGGAGCGAGGAGAATTGCAAGAGAGATCCCCCCTGTACCAAATGGCCCAGGGAGGATATGCCCGCAGAGGACCAAGACTCTAAATTTAGATCAGGGATTAGTTTAGCGATAGAATTGAGGGACAGCTCCGCGCTTGGCAAAATTACTTCCTTTGTCCCAGCGGTCACTTCATTCCATACCTCTAGGGTTGCCCTAACCGCCTGTCCCAGCTCCGGTCTATGCGGGATAGCCCGGACAGGGAGCCAGCAGAGGTCAACCAGTGGAATGATAGGGGAAAGGGATCGCTCCAGTACCACCCATGGCTTTGGGGAGCCTGGCTCAAACCAGTCTCTCGCCTGACTTAGCAGGCAAGCCAGGTTGTATTTGTCAATGTCAGGGTATCCCAGTCCCCCCAAGCACTTCGGTAAGACCGTTGTGCTCCTAGCTATTCTAGGCCTCGCCCCCTTCCAAATATATTTTGTGAATATCTTGTTAATTTTATGTATTAAAGACTTGGGAAGTCTTCTGGGAATTGCTCGGAGGAGATAGATTAATTTAGGGAGGAGAATCATTTTAGAGGCCGCCAATCTGCCCAACCATGAGATTTCATGGGTGAACCATTCTGTTATCAGTTTCTCAAAGGATTTGAGAAGAGGCAGGAAGTTGCATTCAAACAGATGTACGTCTCTGGTTACAGACACTCCCAAGTATTTAATTGATTGCGTTTGCCAGGCGTATCTATACATATCCTTCATACGGGCCTCCACCTCAATTGGAATATTGAGTGGGAGAGCCTCCGTCTTAGAAGTATTTAGCTTGTAGTATGAAACCGAGGAATACTCCTCCAGTACTTTGTGTAGAGCGGGGAGAGATCTCTCCGGGCTCTCCAGGCAAAGGAGTACGTCATCGGCAAACAAGCATATCTTATGGGTCATATCTCCTATTTTTGGGCCTTTTATTAGGCTATCTGCCCTAATCTTTTCAGCTAGCGGCTCCATAGCTAAGACAAATATGAGTGGGGACAGGGGGCAACCCTGTCTGGTGCCATTAGATATAGGGAAGCTAGACGAGAGGCAACCGTTGACGAACACCTTCGCGGAAGGGTAGGAATACAAGGCAAAAATGGAATCCAGGAACCTCCCCTTGATTCCGAAACGTAGTAGCACTTCTCTTAGATACCCCCAATGTAGTCTGTCGAACGCCTTTTCGGCGTCCAATGATAACAGGAGAAGCGGGGTATTTCTGTGGTCGCATACTCCCAGAATATCAAGGACTCTGCGGGTATTGTCCGGGGCCTGTCTTCCCGGCACAAACCCAACCTGATCTGCCGCGATCAAAGAGGGGAGTAAGGGTGCCAGTCTGTTCGCTATCAGTTTAGCATACAGTTTCAGGTCTGTATTTAATAGGGCTATAGGGCGGTAATTCTGAACCGAAGTGGGGGATTTTCCAGGCTTCGGGATAGTGACTATGCGTGCTTCAAGCAATTCTCTTGGGAAGTTTGTAGAGGAAGACGCTTCATTAAAGACTCTGGTTAGTGTTGGGCACAGCTCTGTTTTAAAACATTTATAAAAGTTGGATGGAAAACCATCCGGACCAGGGGCTTTGTCATTTGGCAGACCGTCAACTGCAGCTTCAACCTCAGCTAGCGTCCATGGGGCGCATAGAGACTGGCAGACCTCGGGGTCCAGCGCAGGCAGATTAATACTATCGAGAAATGCATCTATGTCAGCCTTCAAGGGTTGGATCGTGTGTTGGTCTTTATTAAGGTTATAGAGCGTGTTATAATATTCCGCGAAGGTGTTCGCGATCTGAAAGGGATCTGTCACTCTGGAGCCGCTGGAGTTGATCAATAGGTTAACCTTCGCCCTAGCCCTTCTTCCCCTTAGCTTCCTGGCTAAAAGACGGCCCGCTTTGTTCCCGAAGACATAGAAGCGTTGATTAAGTTTAGCTATGTTTTTTTGGATTTCCCGGAATGTAAGGGAGTTAACGCTATCTCTAGTTTGGGTCAGAGCCTTATATATGGATTTATCTGAGGGATTGGCTTTATGAGCCGCCTCTAGTCTGGAGAGTTCCTCCTCCGCTTCCTTAGCATTCCCTGCTTCAGCCCTCTTCAATCTAGCCGCCGCCTGGATTGCGGATCCCCTCACTACTGCCTTTAAAGCGCACCAATGGGTAAAGACTCCTGTGTCTTCTGGTGTATTAGTAGATAGATAGGAGGAAAGAGACTCTTGAATGGCCTGCTTTGACTCCGGATGTGACAGGGCCCATCTCCCCAGTTTCCAAGGGCCAGGGGGGGCTCGGAACGATCCCAAATCCCACACCAGTCGCAGCGGGGCATGATCTGACCATGTAATAGGCAGTATCTCGGCTTTCAGAATGGAAGCCAGAGTCCACTTGTCAAGTAACGCTAGGTCAATTCTCGAGTACGACTGGTGGGGATGTGAGAAGAAGGTATAATCGCGCATACCAGGGTGTTTTGCTCGCCACGCATCATAGAGGTCGTATTCATTAATCGCCTGTCTAAAGCTGCGCGAGTGGTCTGGTAAATTAGGGACCCTCCGCTTAGAGGGATGGGATCTATCTAAGACTGAATCTAACACCATGTTAAAGTCCCCCAGAATTAGTATAGCCCCTTTAGCATGCTTCTGGACTGTTAGCAGAAGTTTCCTACAGTAACTGATTTGTTTAGTATTTGGGGCGTAGCATGAAACTAGGGTGGTCTCGACCCCTTCTAGTCTCCCAACCAAGATCAGGAACCTACCCTCCGGGTCGGCATACTGTTGAGACAGTGTGTAAGCGCAGTCTGCTGATATTAGAATCGCTACTCCTGCCTTCTTGGAGGGGCCATTTGCTGTAAAACATTGCGGGAATCTATTGTCACTGAATCTCGGGGGGGCAGACCTAATGAAATGTGTCTCCTGAATAGCTACAATGTGAGCCTTCATTTTATAGAAGGAGGCTAACGCTAATTTCCTCTTCTGCGGCGAGTTCAAACCTTTTACATTCATTGAAACAATATTAACCATTGTTAATGTCTAGTGAACCTGGCATAAGATCGCTAGAAAATGCTCTCAACTGAATGAAATTGTACATGATGTCATATATTATGGCTACTTGGCACACAAGCAGGGGGAGACAAGATACACTAGGGAGGAACACAGAAAGATACAGAGATAGAAAAAAAAAAGTGAAAGTAAGAAAGGCGACTCTCAGTAGAGTCGTAGTGGGGGACCTAACTGAGGGTTCCCCAACCATACTACAAGGGGGGTAGTGGACTGGCACCCCCGCTCATCTAAGAACATAACATACCAATATTAACTGATTACCTGTGCTTTTGCTTAGTATAAGTGTGACCGGTCAACTGGTTGGGAGCATATAGCTCCAACTAATTAAAGCAATAATAAGAATATTTATGGGCGGACCAGGCCTGGTCATGGGTCCTATGGGCAGTTTGCTTCCAAAAAAGAAAAAACAACATAAACAACAACTATAGTCCCAACGTGTGAACCGACTTATGCAGGGCCTGGAGTACAACAAAACAGAGGTCTTACTCCGCCAATGACCAGTCCCGCTGTACCTGACCAGCAGGCGATGTCGCAGGGGACGTCTCCGACAGCCTCCACTTTGATAGGAGTTTCTCACCCTCCTCTACTGTTGAGACAGAGATTGTAGATCCTTCACGTTGGATCAGGAGCCGCGTTGGGAAACCCCAACGATAGAGAATATTCGCCTTCCTCAAAGCTGTCGTGATAGGCTGGAGAGAGCGCCTTTTAGTGAGTGTTGCACGTGAAAGGTCACCGAAGAGTTGGAAGGAGCCCAGAGCCGATGCTGACTCTGACGAGGGCCTAGCCGCTTTCAACAATGCCTCCTTAACGTGAAAGAAGTGCACCCTCATTAAGACATCTCTCGGAACACCTTCAGGGGCGCTCCTTGCCTTGGGGAGTCTGTGTATCCGGTCGAGTAGGAGATCAGCTGATGGGGTTGAAGGCAGCAACTTTCTGAAGATGTCCAGAACAAAATCGTGAAGGCTGCTGTTAGAGACATTCTCTGGGATTCCGCGGATTTTGAGATTATTTCTGCGCGACCTGTCCTCCAGGTCCGCTAGTTTGTCTCGAAGAGCAGACACTTCCTCTTCTAAGGCCGCATGGGAATCAATCAAATTGTTATGGGAGTCAACCATTCCTCCCATTGTAGTTTCAAGGGTGTTTGTGCGGTCCCCTAGGTCATCTATGGAGCGTTGACAGGACTGGAGAGAGGTTCGAATTTCAGTAGTTACATCTTCCTTCATCTGGGTGAGAAGAAGCTTTAGGGTTCCTACTGTTAGCGCAGCATCGTCTGCGATCTGGGCGCGGCTCGGCAGCTCCGTCATATTGGTGGGAGGGGGAGGTAAGGCAGGTAGGGGCTGGGCAGGAGAGGTGGCCGAGGTAGAGGCTGATGGTTCCCCTGGCCTGGAATTAGAGCTTTTTGGGGACGGTTTGAAAAAGGGGACCTGGGAGACAGTCTTGGGGATTTTGCCCCGTTTGGGAGGCATCAGGAACGTCTCACTTAGCAGAGCAGAAGAGTCTCTAAATCAAGGAAGGTGTGAGGGCTTGGAGAGTGGCGTATCAGGTAGGCGAATCAATGGCGGCTGTCAGATGGGTAGGCACAGTTACTTTATGTAGATGAGCGTGGGGTGGAGCGAAAGGCCTCAATCACATGCTCCTTGTTCCATCGTCGATGCGTACCGGGCCTCTGGACCCCAGGAGGATGTTAGTTGTTTGCAGATGAGACCAGGTCTGAGTGTCGAGACCTATGAGGCCTCTAAGGCCCAGAGGGCTAACCCGCTGCTTGGTGTCAATAAGCGGGCCTTTCTCTGGGTGATGTAGGTGAGGTACTGGTGGGTAATACAAGCAGATGTTATCTCCCTTCTCAGTCTCAAAAATTAATTCTGGAGATGTAATTATTTATTTGGGCCACTAGAGGGGGCTCCAGGATCGTTTAACTTCACAGTGGCTGTGATTATGGATCCCCAGTGCTGGTTAAGGTCAAGCCTCAATCTCTCAATCCCAATTTGAGTGAGGTCAGTGGGGTGAGGGATTACAATGAGGGGTGTAGTGTTGTCCTCAGTCGCTTTAAGGAGGCTGTGTCCCCAGAATCAGGCCCCCAGTCTCCCAGTCCACCCCAAATGTCAGGCAGGGCTCAGGGCAGGGGAGAGCCAGGACCCAGCAGTATAAGGGGGACAGGGGGGCTTTGGAAGGGTAAGGGCAGCCTTTACCTTATTTTCACATAGGCTACAGGGAGGGCGCAGCACACGGGGACCCCAGCCTCTGATCTCCTGCTTAAAGATGGCCGCCGCCTCTGCAGGGAGTGTGTCCGGCGCGCCGGCCGTCTCTCTGCTGTCCCCCGCTTCTCTCTGCGGCGCTGGGCTATCCAAGTGGAAGTCGGCCGGGTGCTGCGTCTCCTGTGCTCAGCCCCGGCCGCGTCCCGCCGTCTCCCGCTGCGCTCTCCCTCCCGGCGTCGCGTCCCCGGAGACGCTCCAAATCGAGGTCCCGGCTTCCGGCTGTGGACCAGGCCGCAACCCGCAAGGTCTCACGGAGAGACCCCCGGCTCAGCAGCTCTGCCCTGCTCGCTGCCCGGTGATGGGACCTAGCTTCTGGGATGCTTAAGGTGGGTCGGAAGGGGGTATATCTGGTTAGAAGGGCTGAGGCTGAGGAGCTCGCAAAAACCGCGTCCTCTCAGCTTGGCTTCCAGACCACGCCCCCGTGCACTCTGCTTATTAAGAGACCACTTAGGAAAGTTTATTTACATTAGGACTAATAATGCTACAAAACAATATGCTTCCACTGGAGCAATAAACAATAATTAAGCAGTTTCAACAATAAGTAGGCATGTGAAACTGTAGAAATGTATAACATATATTTACGGGGTGGGGTGAAAAAAACTCCCAGAATTTAAATGTTAACTTAAAAAGCATGGTAAATTGTATCCAAAATGTCGGACATCATCTAAGAGTGAATGGTACAGATATATTTTCAATTGGTTTTGAATATGATATAATCCAGATGGTGGCATTCATTCGTGATATACATTTGTAAGCGATTTTTCCTATTTTTCCTCACTCAGCAAGTAATTTACAGCATTATTGCTATAGTTTCTTGACAGTGCCCATTTGTATTTATCTTGCTATAAAAACAAGCAGAATTTTTGTTGCTGGCTGGGAACCAATCCTCACCAGCTTCAAAAAAGGCCTCTACACAGCCAACAGGGCCATATATTTCTGAAGAAAGCAGGCAGCACTCCACAGCTTTGTGTGCAAATGAAGCTGATTTCTTAAATCATTTCAATGTTTCAAGGTCTCTGTGACTTCTTCATCAGGATAATATAAATGTATATATATAAAGTGGGGCTAAAAAGTATTTGGACAGCTACCGATTGTACAAGTTGACCCACTTACAAAGATGAGAGACGTCTGTAATTTCCATCATAGGTACACTTCAACTGTGAGAAGGGGAAAACCCAGGAAATCACATTGTATGATTTTTAAACAATATATTTGTATATTCTTACGGAAAGTAAATATTTGGACAATCAAAAAGTTAAACTCAATACTTTGTAATATAACCTTGGTTGTCAATTACAGAGGTCAAACATTTCCTGTAGTTCTTGACCAGGTTTGCACACACTGTAGCAGGTACAGATGGGTCTTGTCCCATCTTGGCAGGGGATGGCGCTGGCGTCGCCAGCCGCCATCCCCCGCCAGCGCCATGGCGATGGTGAGAAGGGGACGCGCGCGCACGAGAGGCGCGCGCGTCCCCTTCCAACGGCGCTTCCATCCGTTCCCCCTGGTCCCCGCCGGCTTGCCGGCGGTAACCCGGGGTCCCCGCCGCCTGCCCGCATCCCCCCCTAACCCCCCCTAACCCTGTCCGTCTCCCTGAGGCGGAGAAGGACAGGGTTTCCGTCGCGCTGGCGACGGAGACTGAGACGCGCGCGCGCGTGAGACGCACGCGCGTCTCAGTGCATTCGCTGGCGTGGCTGCTGGCGGGTCGCCAGCGCAGACGCCATGGCGACCCGCCAGCAAGGATGGGACAAGACCCATCTGTATTTTGGCCCACTCTTCCATGCAGATCTTCTCTATATCTGTCATGTTTTGAGGCTGGACAGCACAGACTTTCAACTCCCTCCACATATTTTATATTGGGTTGAGGTCTGGAGACTGGCTAGACCACACGGGACCTTGAAATGCTTCTTTTTACGGAGCCACTCCTTAGTTACCTGGGCAGTGTGTTTGGGGTCATTGTCATGCTGGGAGACCCAGCCACATTCCATCTTCAATGCTCTTACTGAGGGAAGGAGTTTTTTGGCCAAAATCTCACAATACATGGCCCCATTCCTCTCCTTTATACGGATCAGTTGTCCATTCCCCTTTGCAGAAAAGCAGCTCCAAAGTCTAATGTTTCCACCCCCATGCTTCGCAGTGGGTATGGTGTTTTTGGGATGCCACTCATTATTCTTCTCCCTCCAGTCACAGCGAGTGGCGTTTATTCCAAAAAGTTCTATTTTGCTCTCATTTGACAACATGACATTCTCCCAATCCTCCACTGGAACATCCAGATGGTCCAGATGGTCACTAGCAAACTTTAGATGGGCCTGGACATGTGCTATATTAAGCAGTGTGACCTTTCGGGTGCTGCAGGATTTTTGAATCCATGACGATGTAGTGTGACTGTGATCCTAGCTCTCTTAAGCTCATTGACCTAGTCCAGTGTAGTTCTGGGCTGATTCCTCACTGTTCTCAAGATCATTGATACCCCACAAGGTGAGATCTTGCATGGAGCCCCAGGTCGAGGAAGATTGCCAGTGATCTTGTATTTCTTCCATTTTTTTTATAATTGTGCCCACAGTTGATCTCTTCTCACAAAGCTGCTTGCATATTGTCAAATAGCTCATCCCAGCCTTGTACAGCTCTACAATTTTGTCCCTGGTGTCCTTAGACAGCTCTCTGGTCTTGGCCATGGTGGAGATAAGTGGAGGATAGAAGAGCTTCTTAAAGTAAAAAGTCAAAGTAAAAAGTAACAGGTCTGTGAGAGCCAGAAATCTTGCTGGTTGGTGGGTGTCCAAATATAAAGAATATACAAATAAATTGTTCCACTGTGTGTGTGTATATATATATATATATATATATATATATATATATAAACAACGAAGGAGAGCATCACTCCGGGGCTTGTGAATAACAAGAATTTTAATTCAGCGTTATGTCAACGCGTTTTGGGTATAACCCGTCGTCAGGACATTAACAAGTGAAATGAAAACAGTGCATTAAGTACATACCAGCGTGTGGGTGTTCCCCCTCCGTCCAGCGGTCCTCCATTCCGGTCATCGCTCTAACTTCCGGATTGTGGCCCGGAAGTGACGCTACTCCGGCGGTGGAACGCACACCAGGGGACGGGGGGACACTGCAATACAAACATAACAAACTTTATTAGTACTTAACAGTGTCATACAGCGCTTATCTCTATAGCTGTGGAAGACAGCACTGACACTGTACGATGTACGTGTATACAACTTAAAACATAGTAAAAAAAACTGTGTATTAGCATTTATTTTCTAAACCAGCTTAGCTAATGGTCATTGGTGAAATATTCTTTTTAAGACTCAGTGAACATATAAACCTCTGTGCAATACCTCGCTATACTAGTGAGAAAGTATATGCACAGTAGAAAAATTGTGTTTTTCTATGAGTGACCAAAATAATACTAAACTAAACTATTGATGGGTGAACATAATATAGAATAATGGGAAAAATGCGAAAAAAAGAAATTATGGGTGAAGACAAAAAATAAAAAGTATATGAGCCATCTTTAACACCTATATCATAGGGTGAAATTAGACTATAACAAATATTAATGGGACTAGGTCCTACTCGTCTCTAATTTTAGTGGAATATGTAGAATGAGAATGTATAGTTACTAGATAAAGAATACCTATAAAAAATCTAGTAACTATACATTCTCATTCTACATATTCCACTAAAATTAGGGACGAGTAGGACCTAGTCCCATTAATATTTGTTATAGTCTAATTTCACCCTATGATATAGGTGTTAAAGATGGCTCATATACTTTTTATTTTTTGTCTTCACCCATAATTTCTTTTTTTCGCATTATATATATATATATATATATATATATATATATATATATATATATATATATATATTTTTTTAGCACCCTGCATATTTCAAAGCCTGTGCAGTTCCTCTTCCCTGCCCAGGGTGTCGCTCTCTGCTATAGTGCTTTTAGCACAGGTCTTATCTGCATATCAGTGCTGAAATACAGACCACACAGTGCTGTGCTGCTTTTAGCAGATAGCAACACTCCAATTAGGGAAGAGGAACTGCATGGGTTTTGGAGAGCCCTATTAAGTTTACTTTTAATATTGATCCTCATACTGTAAACTTTTTGGATGTACAGGTGACACTTGACAGTAATGGAATAAGTACTACCCTATACAGTTAACCTACAGTTATGTAGGGTACACACCAGGACGACCCGCTCACGATGCATATCGTGAGCGGGTCGTCAGTGTCTCGTCCGACCCGCTCACGGTGACGCGGGGGGGCACGACCCGCTCACGATGTGCACCGTGAGCGGGTCCGATCCGATGGCGACCCGCACCCGGCTGTATGGTCGTCATTGAGATCCTACCTGCAGCAGGTAGGATCTCAATAACGACCGACCGACCCGCGGGACCGTGCATCGGATCGGTATCGGTCCACACCAGGTCAGAAAAGGGCCCAATCAGCACACAATCTACATCCATTTGATCGGAATTGGATCTAGATTGTGGGGATCGGGCCCTAGTCGTCCTGGTGTGTACCCAGCATTAGAAATTCTGGGTGAGATTTAATTGGATGAGATATTCAGAAAGTGTGAGATTTGGGAAGAAATCTCCAGGTTTTTTTTAAAGCGGCAATCATTTACACTGCAAAATCAAACTGGTTTTGCAGTGTAAATGATTGCCACTTTAAAAAAACTGGAGATTTCTTCCCAAATCTCTCACTTTTTGAATCTCTCATCCTATTAAATCTCACCCACTATCTTACATGCGGGGAGTTTTCACCCCAAGTCGCTCAAATACGGGTTACCTTACTCGCAGTTCATTAGGGCTAAACGTATTTGCAGTGATGTTGATCAAGCAATTTATCATATTGATCGCATGTTGAGTAACATCTCACAGAGGGGATGCAAAAAAGGTCCCCTCTTAGAAGCACGTGAAAAAGCATTGGCTGTTCCTAGGGAGCAACTGTTGAAATAATCGGTACTTGTGTAGTTTCACGGCGCCCGATACATCAGATGCGATATCGGCTGATATATCGGATGCGATCCGAAGCAATTTTTTACCTGTTCATAACCCCACTATCCATGGAGTTGATTTCATATAGTGTGGCGAGCGCAGTATTCCGCGTCCCCTAGTGGGGGATTTGGATCGCAACGATATATCGGCCGATATCAAATCCGATATATCAGCCGATATAGCATCCGATATGTCGGCTGATATCGCATCCGATATATCGGGTGCCGTGAAACTACACAAGTACCAAAAAATCTAATAAGAGGGCCAGAGGGAAGAAATTCCCGTGGGTTAATCATTTTAATACACAAAATAACAATATCAATGCCATTACTAAAAGACATTGGCTGATAGTTAAAACTGACCCCCAGCTCAATTTAAATGATGTGGATGTTACAGTATGCCCTGCTATAGCAGTGGTAAGAATATCCACAGTTGGGTGGTTAAAACTGATGTCACAGGGTTAGGTGAAAAAACCCCATCTGGTTTCCTAAGTTTGAGACCTGGTTGTTACAGGTGTGTTAACTGTTTAACATGTCGATTGTTGATGACGGGCCCCTACTTTTTACATCCTTCAAGTGGCAAGAAATTTATGATTCGACAAAGGGTCTCCTGCACCACTAAGTACATTGTTTATTTAATCATATATCCATTTGGTAAGGTAAATTGTCGGCAAGACCGACTGTACGCTACGGGAGAGGATTGCAGGGCACAGTGCGGCGATCCGTGCGGCCCGTGAGAATGGCCATAGTGATCAGCCGGTCGCCCGGCATTTCCTTGACCACAGTATAGCATCCATTAGATATGTGATTATCGATCATATTGCACCATTACACAGAGGTGGCGATCGCTCTCGTTTGTTGCTCCAGTGTGAAGCAAATTGGATTCAATGATTGGGGATATTTTCCCCCAGTGGTTTAAATGAACAGAGAGGTTTGGGGGCATTCATATAATGAATTGGATGTTTTTTTTAAAACAATCATACTATTGACTGTATTAATTAAAAAATCAGTCTAATCTAATTTGATTGCGGTATTGATGTTGTGGTATGACTCCTGTGAAGATTTATTAATACTGGTGATTACCTTTGGGTTCTAGATAGTTATGCTGGGTCGACAGCTTTTGATGTCGACCTCATGTTGGTATCAGTTTAAATTTATTCTTCACGGTAGACATGCCATTAACATTATCAGCGATACCTGTTTGCATATAATTGCGATGATTTACTGTGTATTCCACTGTTATTCGTGAACGATGTATTATGTACATTTATCTTTGTTCTATTTTTCTTGTAAAGATAATTTTACTATTACCATTGATAAATTATAACATCTATACTTGATCAGCTGGGCAGTGGTCCGGAGAAGTGGATACGTTTGTGTATATGGTTACTGGGCAAAGCGTACCCGGAGGATGTGACGTCTACTGTTGGGGGCGTACACTTCCGGATGTGGCTGCACCGGGTGAGAGGTGGTGGCACGGGTATTAGATGGTTTATAAGTTGACATTGTATGTTATATTGTTTGTACCCTGATGACGACAAAGTACATTTTTTGAAATGTTGGATTACACATTGCTGTCTGACTGAATTTATTGCCATGAGTGCCGCCGACACAATACTTGTATATAGTGACCCCTATGCCAGATGGTTTCATAGATGGCACCGGCTGGTTTTTGAACATTTCTTAATACGTGAGTGCCGACTACTATGGATTTGTATTTATATATATATATATATATATATATATATATATATATATATATATATATGTGTGTGACCCAGAAGGCGGCACTCAGAGACCGTATAAGTGATTAAACCATAAAAGGTTTATTGTGAAATAAAGGAAACGTTTCGGGGATGATCCCCTTTCTCAAGTCAATAAAGGGGATCATCCCTGAAATGTTGCCTTTATACCCCTGCCTTCTGGGTCACATATCTACAAGCCACCAAGGCGATTGGGAAGGCACCAGGGCACAAGATACCATCATAGCAACTTTGAGTTCCGGCTCCCTCGGATCTTATATATATTTCTATTGTTAGAAGAAATGCTTAATGAGTAGTTTTTTTTTTTACCATAATATTATAAAACTGACAATGTCTAATAATAAGTTTTAATGGATCTGCCACAGTCTTGTTGCACTTTTGTGTATATTCTGTTAAAATAAAAGAGTGATTGCTCTTATGGCATGCACAGAGGCCACATATGGGTGGCAGGTCCATGTCCATTAAATAGATAAAGCATCCAGATTGTGCTTCCAAAAACTTTAATGGGTTTAAATTTTTTGTTATTCTTATTTAAAGAGGCATTGAAATGCTTAGCCTACCCAGAATGAGACCTAGATTAGTGAAATGGTGTTATTAATTGCTAGGGATGGTAATTTATCATGAATTGGGTGGGGTTACTTAATCATTCTTAAGTTAATTCATCCATGAATAATTACTTAGGAAAGCAAGTCTATTCTAACCGTCAGCAAAGGAACAC